>NC_046158.1:137950794-138085794 GCF_011064425.1 Rattus rattus | reverse complement strand
GGGGCCAAGAGTATATGCAGACAGCCCTCAGGCTCAGAGCTGAATGCTGTGGGCGGGGCCTGGTCCCAGCATCTTATGGGTAGATGTGTGTGGTTCCTCTCTGTCCATGGGGTTCCAGCTGCCTGGTTTCTCCCCACCAGGCTACCCTCCAGTCCATCTGCTCAGAAACTCAGGCGACGGGCACAGGGAAGCATCAGGTGTGGCCTCTCACTGATTCAGAGTGTGCCTGTTGAGCACCTAGGTCTGTAAGCATAGGGAAAGACGCTGGATGCAACAACGGACAGGAGATGCAGGCTGTGTTGTGGTGAGGCTCAGCTTGTGGGAGGAGGTAATCTCAGAATGTCACGCTAGTGCTAAATGACAAGAGGGAAGGGGTCGCTTGGAAGAAGAGAGTGCCTCTGTCACGGCCCAGCTCTCAAGCTCTTGCTGGGGAGAGAACTACTGAGTGAGCACACGGGTTCCGAGGACCTGAAAGGCAGGAACCAGGCCTAGGAGTTGGAGAGGAGCAGAGACTGGACAGACCAGGCCTCCAGGGTCTTGGGCAGGACATCCAACATTAATTCTTTACCCTCAGTATTAGGAAGGAGGTACAATAGAGCTTTGGAATGGAGCAAACTTTCAGCTTTTGCAGAAAGAATTCTGGCAGAACTGACCCTTGGGGGCTAAAGGCTGACCATGAAAGACAATGCTTCCATGTGGGTGGTGACAGCCAAGGCTGTCCCCAGGCAGGGAGGGATGTCACCACACACCCTTGGAAAGGACATGTGTTTGATAGCACCCACTTCATTGTCATAGGTCTTGGCCATGTGACCTTAGACAACAAAACAGTCAGTCGGCTTTGTCCTCAGGCCGAGTGGGATGATCTGGTGGCTGTGAATGCTCTCTGCCAATTCTTAACTTCTACACGAATTTTCTCAGCTGGCTGGAAGGACACAGTGAACAAAGAGTCCCTGTCCTCAGAGTCTGTCACTGCATGTGTGTGTCATGTGCACCCAGGAGCTCTGAGGGCCAGTCTGTGACAAACACGGGCATCTCCAAAGGACAATAGCCTTTCAGCTCGGCTCTCTGTGCTCCTGTCTCATGTCCCCTCCTCCCAGGAGCGGAGAGGCCGGGAACCCCAGCTTACCTGGTGCAAGGCTGTGAGCCCATCCTCATTACACAAATCAGGGCTGACCTTGTTCTTCAGGAAGTATCGTACTGCAAGAGGAAAGGACAGGAGTGAGGTTCCTGTCACTCACTGTGGGAACCCAGCAAGACCCACCCACTTCCAGACCCCATCCTAAATGGTCTTACTTATTCCCAACAGAGGGTAATGAGATGTTAACAGCATCCCTATTTCACAGATGAGGAAACTGAGGCACAGAATGGGTCACACATACAAGTGCTGACAGCTGTCTCATCGGGTCACACATACAACTGTCCCATCTTCCTCAGTGCCAGACACTGATCTGAGAACTTTGGGGGTTTGTTTGTGGCAGTGCTGGGGATGGGACCTGGTGCATGCTAGGCATGTGCTCTACTGCTGAGCTACACCTCTGACCTTTTATTTTGAGAGAAAGTCTTGTTGCTAAGTAGCCTAGGCTAGCCTGCAACTTGCTATGTAGCCCAAGAAGATCTTAAAATTACAATTCTCCTGCCTCAGCTCCCTCCAGAAGAGCTGACTCACCAGAGGTGCCACTACTCCTGGCTGGGCTGAGAAGTTGGCATGGGTTGTCAAATATGAAGTACATTTTTGTCCCTAAAACCTACACCCTGTACTTTTACTGACAGAGCAATCATGATCAACACACGTCTCTCTCACCACCTCAGTTTTCTCATCTGTAAAGTGGGAATGCTGTTGACTCCACCTCACATGGGGTCATATGACGTCAAGTTGAGCCATGTCTGGGGATCAGCATCAGGTCTGTGATCAGTGCATGGTTTTATAGGTGTCTTTTGCTATGCCTTGTTTTATTAGCATAGCTATATTCTGCACATAAGATGGCTTACCAGTGGGTGTCAAATGCCTTCTTTGGATCTACTGAGCCTTTGGGAAATGGGGTAGAGGTTTTACGACCACCTGTTCTAGACTTTAGGTGCCCACATGCCCATCACGTGTGTGTGTGTGTGTGTGTGTGTGTGTGTGTGTGTGTGTGTGTGTGTTCACAGGTGGTGGGTAGATATAGGAAGTGAGGAAAACCAGAGTGTACAAATGGCATTAGTGAGCCCCCTCCTATTCCCTCAGGGTCCTTTCGCCTCACCCTGTCCCATCCAGGGTCTCAATGTCAGCTAGAAGCCATGTGCAAAGGATAAAAAAAATGAAATGCTGTCCTGTCTGTCAGTCTGCATGGCCCCACCCTGCTCAGCACAGAGGGATTCCCCCGTCCAGCCTTCAGCTAGGTCTCTCTCTCCATGCAGGGAGCTACCAACAGGGCCAACAGCAGAGTCCACTGGAGCCCACAGCGCTCTCTCTCTCTCTCTCTCTCTCTCTCTCTCTCTCTCTCTCTCTCTCTCTCTCTCAACCATCTACTGGCTAAGGGGCGCTAGGAGGGCTGCACTGGCTCCAGCTTTCCCAGGCTGAACATTGAGGAGGTAAGTGGAATTCTGGGCCAGAGAACCAGACGAGGGGCGATTACCTAAGGACAGGTGAACAAGCTGGATATAAAAGCTGTTTTGTGGGAAGGGCCACTGTCGTGGTGCTGATGAAAAGGGGCATGGGAGCCTACAAGTGGGCAGAGCAGGCTGGCCATGCTCCCTGTTGAACCTTCTCACACCCCACTCACATGATCCAAGGTCACGTACCAAACACCCAAGGTAGCCACCGTCTCCTGCCTGCCGGTAGCTCATGCAGCCAGGCAGGGCTGAGGAAGTTTCCTCAGTAATGTCTCCCCGGTGGAGGGAGAGGGTTAGGAGGGAGCTGTGGTCCGCTGCAGGGCAACTGTCAATCAACAGCCTCAAAGGTGCCAGGGGAAAGGCGGGGATGGACACTGGGACAGCCTTCAAGTCTCAGGAGCAGGGGTCGGGGTAGCTGCTCAGCTCCGTCCTCACAGAGCCTGCCCTGTGTGAAGGGGTAGTTTTGAGGCCTCAACTCGGCAAGAAAATGTCTCAGGTAGACTTGCCCAAGACACACTGCTACCGAGGCATATACATGACAGGATTTTGTCCCACTCAGATCCTTCGGCTGCTTGTCCCCTATGGAGCCACATCTGGCTGCTGTGGCTATTTAAATTGGAATTAATACGCATGCATGTAAGACTACTCTGCTCACCCACATGTGGTACAAGGTAGACAGAAGTTAAGAGCGCCCAGCTTCACGGGGATCTCCAGTGGGACAGTGCAGCTTTCAAGCATTGCACTTGGAAATCATCCTCATTACAAAATGCTCAAGCCCTTCTCTGCTTCCCCACCACTCGGAGAAGAGCATCCTCCACCCTTGCCTTCTTGCATGATACAATCGCTGTCTCGGCCGAGTCCACAGAGCGCCATTCACGTTGTGGTTTGGAGTCTTGCTTCTCCTGAAGCTGTGCAGGGAAGGGCTTGTGAGCTAATCCTGTCTGTCTGTCTGCCTCTCCACCTTCATTTCTTAAGCTCCTAACGCTTTCTGTAACAGTCGTTTGTGTCAAGAGTTGCACGTCCTCTGACCTCTGAGCAAAGCAGATTCACATGCATGGAAGATTCAATTATCTACCCAGCATACATATATCCAGCAAGCCAGGCATCCACCCACCCACCCATCCATCCATCTATCTGTCCATCTGTCCATCCATCATCTATCCATCCATGCACCACCATACAGGCACTCTCCCTAACATGCCTCTAAGCATGTGCATAATGACATACTACACACATACATGTGCACACGCATGTACCCCATTCCTCATCCTTTAGTGCTCATTCAGACTCCTCTTAATGACCGTTCTTAAACACTTTAACCTCCCTTATAGTCTACCATCCACAGGAGCCCGGAGAAGGGGGGTGTTTTTTGGAACAACTCTCATCTGTGTTTTCTGGAAATCGGCAGGACAGTTCACAGGTTAGCAGTGGCAGCTCAATCCACTTGCAAACACTTCACAGATACCCACCCCCCAGCAATCCAGTTCAACAGAGTTAGGTTAGCAACAGCAGTGACACAACCTAGCAGAGACATCCAGGCCTCAGCCTCTCTGCTCCAGTCAGCAGGAGGAGCCAGCAGGAACACCGGGAGCTGTGCCTCTCTCAGGGAAGCAAAGATCAGTGAAGACTCGAGACCCACAAGCTTTGCACAGCTAGCTGTACCAGCAAGCCAAGCTCTGTCTCCCTCACTCCACTGAGTCCTATTTATACCCTCCAAGCATCACGTGTCCTCCACGTGCCTTGCCTCAGCGCGGGTCTTGCCTCAGCAAAGTCCCAACAAATGGAGCTCAGCTACACAGTGTAAAGTGGACCAATACAGGAGTGTCATTAGCAAAGAACCCTTCATCGCATGTCCTTTCACAGTTTGCTTTAGCAGAGCACCTTCTCTCCTGTGTCTGCTTCAGCGATAGGTTCCTTCACGAGTCTG
The DNA here is from genome assembly GCF_011064425.1 of Rattus rattus. Classification (NCBI taxonomy): domain Eukaryota; kingdom Metazoa; phylum Chordata; class Mammalia; order Rodentia; family Muridae; genus Rattus; species Rattus rattus. The sequence continues at coordinate 138,081,275 of NC_046158.1, read as the reverse complement.
CTTCAGTCTTTCACCTGTGTCCACTTCAGGAAAACATTCCTTCCCATGTTTGCCCCAACCAAACACCACCTGACACAACTGACTCCAAGGAACCCTTAAGTTTCCACTTCAGACATCGACCGTGACAGGAAGCTCTGCCCACATGCAGGTGCCTCCCATAGAGCTTGGTAACTTAGTAGGTGGGTCTAGCCCAGGGCTACTTGAGGAGATGACGGAAAAGCCACGGAGATAGTTAATCTCCATTGTTGGCTGGATTTGGAATCATGGTGGGAACACACCTCTGGATATGTCTGAAGCCTTTCCAGAGGTGTTTAACTGAGTTGGGAAGACCCACTTTGAATGTGGATGGCACCATTTCATAGGCTGGGTCTTGGACTGAGTAAAACAGAAAGAAAGAGCTGAGAACCAGTATCCGCCATTCTCCGTTTCCTGACCGGGGATACAAAGCGATCAGCTACCATTCTCTCCTACCATCATGATTTCCCTTCCATGGCGGACTGTACCCTGGAACTGTAAGCCAACCCCTTCCTTCCCTAAGTTGCTTTTGTCTGATGCTCTTGTCACAGGGATAAGTAATTGCTAATATAGACGCTGACCACCCCAGGTCCAGCTTGTATCTGGGCTAGCAATGGTGTTCCGAGCCTGACAGATGGTTCTGGGGTGAGAGAAGTGGCCATTGTGACCCTTTCCAGAAAGTGTTTCTAGAAGGTTCTGCTCACGTGAGCAGATTTGCATTGTCTAGAGTAGATGATGGCCCAGGCTTCCTGTCCAGGAGACTCTGAGGCAGAAAATAAGCATTAGCTGCCAACAGCCACACAGTAATTATCGGGGGGCTCTCTGCACTGTGTGGGAGCCCAAGCCATGTAATTACCCCGAAATCGGGCAGTTATTTTCATCCCAAGAAGTGGGACAGATCATCTCCAGCTCTAAGAAACCCTTAATACCCACGAGCCAAGGCTGCCTCGGCAGCTCTCGCTAGGAGACCAGAGCCTGGCTCTGAGCCCAGCTCCCTGGAGCCAAGCCCCACCACCCAGCACACAGCCAGCTTCCCTTTCTCTGGGCTCAGCAAGAAGAGGGGCTCTGTGCTTGTCGGTCCAATGTCTTTTTGGTTTTTTTGAGGTGCTGGGACCTAGAAGCCAAGGATCTGCTACTCAGCTCTGTGAACCAAGCTGCCGGCTGACACAAGGAGTCAGGGGAGGCTTCTAAGACCAACTGGGCATCAGGTGACCTCAGACCTCCCTCTACACAGTCTGGCCATGGGTCACTTAACACTGCGTTCATCCCAGAGCAGCAGAGCTAAGGGTCCCCATAGACTGTGCAGCACCCACTGCCTGCAGTACATCCTGCGTGGCAAGGTCTGCAGATACTTGGTTCTCAAGGCCCTGCAGCTTGCGGCCCCCCACAGGGCTACGCTCTCAACCAACTCAGAGGCCAGATTATTTTCATCATAGTCTATGCGAATGGAGTGCTTAGAAGTTGCATGTGGGGGCTGGAGAGATGGCTCTGCGGTGAAGAGCACCGACTGCTCTTCCAGAGGTCCTGAGTTCAATCCCAGCAACCACATGGTGGCTCACAACCATCCGTAATGGGGTCTGATGCCCTCTTCTAGTGTCTGAAGACAGCTGAAGTGTACTCGCATATATAAAATAAATAAATAATTTTTTTTAAAAGAAGTTGCATGTGGCCTGCTCAGCTATACTAAGAGCTCTGGGCTCACGTCTTACTCCATGAACATTCTGAACAACCTGGGAAGGAATCTTGGGATCTAAGGCTTGACAGGGGCTCAGGAAGCAGTCCCAGCCTCTCTCCTGGGTGCTACACTTGAGGCTGCTCCCTGCCTACCTGGCCCAGGCCTCCAGGCTTATCAGAGTGAACCATCTGTTCTCAAGTATGTGGTTCACTGTGGCCTTAGGCCTTCAGGCCCCTAGCTATAAAACGGAGAGCAAATGAGGACTTTGCTTTTAGGATGCTGTGAGGATTTAGTAAGAGAAGGTCTAAGCGCCACTATTACCGGTTACCAGGAGAATAAACACTGAAACTAACTGGTGAGCTGCATCTGGGTCTTTCCTGAGCTGGGCACTGGGTGCTGGGGCTGTTTCTATGGGCACTGAAAGTCACCCACAAGCTTTCAAGCAGGTCCTCACAGATGGAAGTGGCCTCTCTCCAGGGGGGCTCTGAAAAGTGCTGGTTAAAGATCACAGAGAGGCCCTGGAGGCACCTCTGCTCCCTGTTGGGCAGAACCCCACGGAGATGGCATGAGGTGGCTTGGCTCCCTCCCCACATATCTTGCTCCTGGCCCCCCCCCCCCCCAACACACACACACACACACACACACACACACACACACACACACACACACACACACACACACACACTCCACCCCACCCACCTCCCAGGCAATCTGGCTGGAATCTGGGCCAGCAGGGCCATCTGCTCTTTGCCTTCCCAGCTGCAATGCTGAGTTGCATGGAGGCCTTCTCTGGAGAAAGCTCGTAGCAGCTGCCTTCACAGGCAAACAGCACCACTGACGAGATGTGTGTTTTCCTTTGACATTTCACCTGTCTCGTTCCCCAGAACTCACTGCTTGACCAAGCGCTGGTGAGTGACGTGCAAACTCAGGAGCCGGTCCTGCCCCTGTACCTGAGGACTAAAGCAAGGAGGCTGCAGTGTCTCCCCACAGCGGGCAGACGTTGAGCAAGATGCATCTCCCCAAGGCCCAGCTGCTGCTACCAAAACAGAATCCTCTCTTCCACGGTGTGACCCACTCCTCACTTCGCCCTCCAAGCCCTACCTGCTTCCTCCCTGTTGCTGCCTGCTCCTGTTGCACTGGCTTCTGTCTCCGTCAAACCAACCAAAACTGGGCTCCCAGCCCCCAGCCTCCACATCCTATCACCCGCATCTGAAATCTTCTTTCTTCCCACCCTGGGCCAGCACATTCTTCTTCATCCTTCAGACTGCAACCGAACGCCACCTCTCTGTGGTGCCCTGCCCTTCCATACTGCAGGAGCCTCTACTTCATGCCCCATATAGCTACTTGCTCCCTGGCCTCGGGCATCATCTCTCACGCTTTCTACAGACGTGAGGGTCCTCAGGGAGGGTGACTCTGTGACCAAAAGTATCAGTTAGGGGTTAACTGAGAGCAGGGAGCAAGTGTCCTCCCTCCCCTGGCATCGGTTAGTCACGTGAGGAGACCTGGAGGCTGGCCTCAGGAGTCATCAGCCCCACCTCACTTGGCCTCCACTCTGGGCTGGCCATCATGTCTGCTCCCCAACACAATGCTCTTTTCTCTCTCTGATCCTGGGCCCTCACTCACTCCTGTAGCCCATTACCCGCTGTGCAGAACCTTGTGCTCACCGGGTGTTTCCTAGGCGTTACACCAGCCGCTCCTCACAATCCAGTTGGGAGGATTAGAGACCCATGGCTACTACTACTGTACCTTTACAGATGGGAGCCTGACACTGAGATTTAGGCATGCGTGATGACCTCCGCAAGTATAGCAGGGAGGCGTGAGAAGCTTGATATTGGGAAAAAAATGGTATTGAAAAGATTGTTGTTTCTTCTTCTTCTTCTTCTTCTTCTTCTTCTTCTTCTTCTTCTTCTTCTTCTTCTTCTTCTTCTCCTCTCCTCCTCCTCTCTTCTCCTCCTCCTCCTTCTCCTTCTCCTTCTCCTTCCCCTCCTCCTCCTTCTTCCTCTTCCTCTTCCTCTTCTTCTCCTCCTCCTCTTTTTCTTCTTCTTCTTCTTCTTCTTCTTCCTCTTCTCTTCTTCTCTTCTTCCTCTTCTTTCCTCTTCTTCTTCTTCTTCTTCTTCTTCATTATCATCATTATTATTGTGTGTATCTGTATATGTATGTGTATGTCTGTGTTCATGTGTGTATATATCTGTGTGTGTCTGTTTGTTTCTGTAGATGTGTGTCTGTGTATGAAGAGAGATGGGGGATGGAGAGGGCATAAGTGCACCACAGCATGCATGGGGAGGTCAGAGGACAACTCTGACTTGGTTCTCTCCTTCTACCTTTACAGGGGTCCCAGGGATCAAACTCATGTTGTTAGGCTTATGCTGCAGTCACCTTTACCCACTGAGCCATCTCCTCATCCCAAGGCTTGGGATTTGAACCCAGGCTTGGTCGGCTCCAAAGCCCGCACACCGAACCACTCTGCCAAAACATTGCCATAAAAGCCACGGAAGAGATGGCAAAGGGGTCAAGATAAGGTCAGAGCTGCTGCCAACAGAGCTCGGTGTTCTAGAACATCACGTGGGAAAGAAGACAGGTGATGACGGCAGTTGCTGCTGCAGCCTCGTTATTACCGTTTGCAAATGAGGTCCCCGGGTACGGAGGCTGACACGTAGCCTGAAGTCATGTGGCAGAAGTGGCAGCTTTGCAAAGAGCTCTAACCTTTGGTGCATCTTCCTGCCGCCTCTCCGTCCTGGGCAGACCCCATGCTACCCTAAATTCCAGGCACCTTGGTTTTCTCCTTCCAGCGGTCACTTCCCACAGTGATTGGGTTTCCCTTCCTCAGTGTGCTAACAGGGTTGCAGTGGGTCCAGCCCTCAGCCCAGCACATTCAGAAAGCAAAAGTACCCTGGTCCTCATTTAACTGTGCTTCCAAAATCATTCCACTGAGCAACTTCAACTTTCCACCCACCACTGCTCGTCCCTGGTGCAGAAATAGCCAGAAATAGTTGCTTCCAGGGAACTGTGGCTTCCTGGGGCTGGGGGGGCAAAGGCTCAGTCAAGTGGAATGGTGGTTTCTCAGTGACAGATTCATTAGAGCCTCTTCCAACAGTCTCCTGGGGTTCTGTGCAATGAGTCAGCCATGGTGAAGCCTAGCTTAGAAAGATGCGGGCTCCTCTCAAAGTCACATCCCCAGGCCCACGAACCAGACATTAGCTGTTCTAGAAGAGAAGGCACCAAAGAACAATTATCAGTGATCGTATGGGGTAACTACAACTCCCACCCACTGCTCGTAGGATATGGGAGGGTGCGGCTCCTTTGGAATAAATATCAAGTGGCCACATGATCATATGACCCAGCAATTGGGCTCAGCGGGCCGAGCCTGCGAATCCACACAGAAACTCAAAGACCTGGGCAGGGTGACGTAGGGTACCAGTAACCCCAGCATTCGGGGAGACCATGATTTCCAGGCCAGCCAGAAGTACACATCGAAACCCTATCTCAAAAATGTAAACAAAACAAGCATCTACACTCACGTTTAGAGCTGCAGTGTCCTTAATCATCCCAAAGTATGAACAGCCTATGTGTCCACCCACTGATGAACGGATGCATGGGATTCCAGGCGATGGAACATTATTCTATCACAAAAAGAACCCGAAAGCATCGTGGTGGGCCAAAAGAGCGAGATAAAAAGACCTCATGTTGCATGATCCCGTGTGCATGCCGGGAAATGTCCAGAATAGGGAGATGCACTGGGATGTGGCAGGGTTGAGGGTCAAGCAAGCAGGATGAGGTGACCGCTAGAGGCCAGAGTTTTCCTTGGAGATGATGTGCAAGTACCAGAATCAGGCAGTGATGTGAACTGAGAAAGGCTTTGAACTGAAGACCACAGAAGCACACCTCGGAAACTCTGCGTTCAACGGTAGGTGAGTCACGCATCAGTTTGAAGAGAAGGGGTAGGCTTCCGTCAGGCTGGAGAGTTCTGTGAAATCTCAGTCACATCCGCTCTCCTCATTACTGTACCCAGAAGGCCAAAACAGGCCCGGCACACAATACACATATACACCTGGTCTTCGATGAGCCTCCATGGTATGGCCTCTACCCACACCGCCTGGCACCATCCCTCCAACGGCCATGGTCTCCTTTCAAGGCCATCCAGGCCTCACCATCGCTGCACCTTTCTTGACTTCCTTTAGCCTGTTAGTCATTGCTTAGCCTCCAGGTCCCATCTTAAATGTCACTGTGTCTGTGAGGAATCCCCTACTTCCACTTCCCAACTCCTGGCTCCCGGGCTGGCCAGGTACTTCCCCAGTGTGCTTTTCATCCAGTCCTAAGATCACAATACCAGAGTCTAGCTGTGTGTGGGTCCTTGTCTTTGCTAGGCTGTCAGCTCTGGAGGTAGATGGTGTAGGGGAGGTCTGGAGGCAGGCAGGGTAGGCGAGCCATTCTTTGCTATTGTAATGGAGTTCAGGCTCCCAGTCAACAATTGAACCTGCAAGGGAAAAGGCCCATGTAACCTCTGCCTGCTTTCAGAACTGACTGGAGCCTTTGTTCTTGAGCTGCTCTGCCTTCCCTGTGGATCAGAAGGACCCGACCCAGGCAAGACCCCAGACTCCTCCATCTCAGAGAGTAGGTTCATCTGCTGACCCGTTCGTTCCAAGAGGCCTGTTTCTCTCTTAGCATCTCTGATACCCTCATTATAATCAGAAGACAACTAGGGCTACTCCAGGCACATAGCTATAATCTGCTCTCCAGAACTTGTGTGTCCAGGATTTGCAGCTATACTGGACAAAGGGGGTTGGCAGACATTAATGTTGGCTACCAAATGCCTCTGACAATGTGTAACTTATACCTAGTGCCAGGGAAAGTGACTGAATCCCCTTTAAGAGGTAATCTTGTCTGTCCTGATTGATTGATTGATTGATTAATTGATTGATTGAAACAGACTCTTACATTGTATCCCAGATTAGATTTGAACTCGTTTTGTAGCCCAAGCTGGCTTTGAACTATTAACCCCTTCCCAAGTGCTCAGGTAACAGGTGTGCACTATGGTGTCTAGCTTTCAAGTCTGAAGAACCAGTTTATGGGGTTCTCAGAAGTCTCTCAGAAGCACTTATTGAGTTGAGCAAATAAACTAATTTGTTTCTCTTCTTAAAACACACACACACACACACACACACACACACACACACACACACACACACACAAAGATTTATAGTGAGCAGAGTGCAAAGTTTGCAGTCCATCCTTCCTGGGCATGTAAGTCCTCTCTGCAGCACAGGGCAGGCCAGAAGGGGAACTGCTCATCAGTGAGAGAGCCTGCACCAGATCTCCTTACGTGGGAGAACCACATCCATAAACACAGCAGGCATGGAGAAGAGAACTTCAAGTATGGCCTGTGCAACCCGTCCCCTCCTCTCCTGCCCTCCATCAACTTCCTCTTAGGTATCTCGCTCCTTACAGCATTGAGTCTCCAAGTCTGACAAGGGGACCATGTGTCCTCCAACACAAGCTCAAGGCTTTCCCCATCCCCTTTGGGAACACAGCTGACCCCAACATCACCAGCTCCCAAATTCCTCACTGGCTCCATTCCCAGATGCCACCCCCTCACCCCCAGAAGCTTCTCAGCAGAAACTATCTTTCTACTCTGTGCCTGGTCTGCAGAACCTCTCTCTAGCTGGCTGCCTGGGAGCTCTCCAAGGTTCTGCAGTTCCTCTCCGTCCCTCCTCTCCCCAGACACCCTCGATTTCAGTCCTCTTTCCTTGCCTTCCTTTGCTACCTCAGTCCCATCTCTCTGAGCACACGTCTTCTGGGTTTTTTTTTAAATAGTCCAATTATTTCATATCTCCAGGCAAGGACTACATAAAAATACTCCCACCTTCCAGGTGTGAGATACATACACATAGACCCTGCTGTGGCCTCACGGCCTCCATAACAACAGCTAACACAGGCTGATTACTTTCCAAGCAAGTGACACCAGGCTAATATGTTATTTTCCCCCCAGTCATTCTGTAGAACAACCCTATAACTTGGGACTGCAATCAGCCCATCCAACAGAGATCTGGCATGATGTGTCTTGAGCTTGCTTTGCTAGGAAATATTGAGAGTCATTTTAACCTGGCTGATTCCACGTGTAACTGGTGCCAATCCCCAAAACCTAAGTGGTACAGCCAGGCACTGGAGCTATGAGATGGTCCACTTCCAGAGAGCTCAAATTTAGTTCCCAGCACCCATACAGAGCTGCTCACGACTGCCTGTAACTCTATTTCTGGGGGATCTGAAGCCTTCTTTTGGCTTCTGAGGAAACCTGTACACACGGTATACACACACACACACACACACACACACACACACACACACACAGAGAGAGAGAGAGAGAGAGAGAGAGAGAGAGAGAGAGAGAGAGAGAGAGAATTTTAATAAGCCAGGCACAATGGCATACATTTGTTATCCCAAAACAGAAGACACAGAGATAAGCAGCTCTCTGGAGCATAGTAGCCAGTCAGCCCAGTCAAATTGGTGAGCCCCAGGCCACACGATGGACCTTGTCTCAAAAATCACAGTGGACTGGGGCTGGAGAAATGGTTAGTGGTTAAGAGCACTTGTTCGTTCAGAGGTCTGGGGTTTAACTTCCCAGGACCCACAGGGTCACCATGGTCTGGGATCTGACACCTTGTAGTTCTATAGGCACCAGGCAGGTACATGCATGGCACACATATATTAATGCAGGCAACACATATGTACTCACAATAAATCTAGAACAGACAGACAGACAAACAGATGGACAGACAGACAGACAGAAAAACCAAGAACAAACAAAAGACCATGGTGGCCAACTCCTGAAGAACAGGCCTGAGGCTTTCCTCTGACTTCTCCATACAAGTGTGTGTGTGCATGCATATGTGGGCACACACACACACACACACACACACACACACACACACACACCATAAATTTCACTGAAGTCACATAAAGAAAGAAGAAACAATGAAACTCAAGTACATGAACGCGTGGAACAGGGTGACTCCAAGCCAGACGTCTACACTAGCACCAGTGCCTTCCTCCCCTCTACTCTAAAGACAGTAAGGATTTTGCTTTGCTAAGAAGGAAAAATGTTCGGTGTGTGCTGGTAACAAAGCGCACTGGTATAAACACAACAGAGGGGCTAAAAATAAAGGAACGTTCCAGTCTAAAACAGGCAGATGCAAACACAGAGAAAGAGGGGGCAGCGACATTACTAGGATGCAGAATGGAATTCTGGGAAAACAAGGAGGCAATGCACTTGAGGCTGATCAAAACAGACGGTACAGGACGACAGAGCCTCTCCTTGTGTTTCACGGAGGCAACGTTACGTTCAAAGCAGAAGGCAGAGCAATGGCTTCCTGGGGTCAGAGGTGGAGAAATCAGTCCATCAGTTAAGGACTATGGGGAATGCAGTCAGTGGAGTGAAACCCAGCAAGGCAAACACTGTTAGAAGTTGAAAACATGGCTATCTTAGGCGGCCTCAGCAGACACACACTCTGAAGAAAAGATTCGAGAGTGGGACTGGCCATTAAAAGCAGGGACCCAAGTTTAGTTCTCAGCACCCACAGCAGGGAGCTCACAGCCACCTGAAACTCGGGCTGCAGGGCATCTGATGCCCTCTTCTGGACTCTGCAAGCATCTGCACACATGGGCACACCTATGCAAACACACACACACACACACACACACACACACACACACACACACAAAAAAGATTTATTTATTCAATGTATGAGCACACTGTAGCTGCCTTCAGACACACCAGAAGAGGGCACCAGATCCCATTTCAGATGGTTGTGAGCCACCCTGTGGTGGCTGGGGATTGAACTCAGGACCTACTTTATTATTTCCAGCCCTACTTTATTATTATTTTTTAAAAGATCTTATTTTGGGCTGGAGAGATGGCTCAGCGGTTAAGAGCACTGACCGCTCTTCCAAAGGTCCTGGGTTCAATTCCCAGCATTCCACAGGGTGGCTCGCAACCATCTGTAATGGAATCCGATGCCCTCTTCTGGTGTGTCTAAGGTCGGCGAAAGCATGCTCACGTACATCAGATGAAGAAGTGAATGAATGAATGGATGAATTAAAATGTACTCACATAAAATAAATAAATAAATAAATAAAGTAATAAGGTTAGAGGATAGCCAGACATGCAGCCAGTGAGATGACTCAGTGGCTGAGGGGGCTTGCCACCAAGCCTGGTGACCTATTCGATCCTGGGACTCACGTGGTGGAAACTGATTCAAGAATGTTGTGATCTGGGGTTGGGGATTTAGCTCAGTGGTAGAGCGCTCGCCTAGCAAGCGCAAGGCCCTGGGTTTGGTCCCCAGCTCCGGGAAAAAAAAAAAAAAAGAATGTTGTGATCTGACTGCCACAGGTCCACGGCATGTTTACTCATACCCCACACGTAATAAATAAATACAGAAACATCCAAAGATATAGAAAGAAAGAAAACAGCAGAGATGGAAGACAAGTCTGCCCACAGCACTGCTGCTGCCCACACTGTTTATGATCAAGGCATCGTAGAAGCGACTCCCGTGTCTAAACAATTGGACATTTCATGCCCACAGTGTTTGGAGCATCTCCGGTGGGAGACTCTGAGCTGGTATCCAGGAGACTTTTAATGGCCTAGGAATACATCGACACGTAACAGAATGGGAGATTTAGACCAACACACACAGCGAGGTCTTGGCTGGAAAAGAAAGCTAGTTCACACATCCGCACGCTCACCGCTGGAAAAAATGAAGACCCAAATCCGCCCGGGACATGTGTGCTATGGTTGTCAGTGGGTTGTTTCTTTTTTTTCTTTTAACATTTTGAGCTCTGTGGGGACAGCCTTTAGGGGCAGAAATTTTCATTTTCCCTAAATGACAAGAACCCTCTGGGGTAGGCAAGTAGTAAGGATTGCTGCTGTTACACATTACTAGAGTAGAAATGACATTTCACGTGGGTCCCTCAGAGGGCAAGGCAGAGATGAGACTTCTGTGTTGGGCAGGAAACTCAACCGTGATGAAAGAAAGAAAGAAAGAAAGAAAGAAAGAAAGAAAGAAAGAAAGAAAGAAAGAAAGGAAGGAAGGAAGGAAGGAAGGAAGGAAGGAAGGAAGGAAGGAAGGAAGGAAGGAAGACAGACAGACAGACAGACAGACTAGTATGTTTGTATAGTCCTGGAAGCAGCCAATTGCATTTGCAACCTTAAACCAGGCCTGTGAACTCATGCCTGTACCAACTGAAAGTTAAGAATGAGGACCCCAGAGGGTTTAGTAGAAAACTCAAGAGACTGGGGAGCTGGAGGCCAGCCTGGGCTACAAAGTAACTTTGAGACCAGTGAACCTACCCAAGGAAACCCTATCTGAAATAAAACAGAGCCAAAAACAAACAATGATCTCTCTCTCTCTCTCTCTCTCTCTCTCTCTCTCTCTCTCTCTCTCTCTCTCTCTCTCTCTCTCTCTCTCTCTCCCTCCCTCCCTCCCCACCGCCCCCCATCTCTCTGTGCATGTGTGGTAGCCAGAGAAAAACCTCAACTGTCATTCGTCAGGAGTCGTCATCCCTTTTGTTTTATTGAAACAGGGTCTCTTACTGGCCTGGAACTCTCCCGTTAAGCTAGGCTCTCTGGCCACAGAGTCCTAGGGATCTGCCTGCCTTTGCCAACGCCAAAGATTATAAATGCATGCTACCATGACCAGCTTTTTAAAGGAGGGCCCTGGAGATAAAATTCGGGTCTCCCTGTCTGCAAGGCCAATGCTTCACTGACTGAGCTATCTGCCTAGTTCCAGGTTGCTACTTTTGAAGTGGTCGAAAACCATCAAAGACAGAGCACTGTGTGACACATGAACAGTCCGTGAGAGTCACCGTCGTGAGCTTCTTCTGTGGCTTCTCTTGCTTCGGCAGCAGGGCTCAGGTGTGAGAGACGTCATGGTTATACACAGCCTAAAATATATATATACTTTTTCAACCTGGCCCTTTCAAAGCACTTTGTTGATTCCAAGAGTCGTGCTCTGCAACCAACGAAATAAATTCAAAGCCACGGTCTAATCTCTCAACATACAATAACGGTCTCTTGGCTCCAAGTAGGTGGAAAGGAATCCGTTGTCTGTCCCAGATGAAGCTAAGACAAAGGCCAGGCAGGCAGAGGTGGCCCAGCCTTGTTTCTTCACCTGCAGCTGGGTTCAAGGGTCCTTGCTTTCTCTCGCATTGTCACCCACGTCTCTACCCCGGGGCCCCCCAACCGTCTCTCCTCTCGGCAGCAGCTGTGTTTCCTGTCAAGAGCGGGGTTTTCTGAAAGCACTGTCGTTCAGCTGCAGCTGCAGAGGACAGTATTTTTATCCAGCCTCTGCTTCCTGTTTGCTGGCTGGGGGATTTTGTTTTCTGGGGTTAGGTTTAGCCATTTCTGATAAAGAGCAGGCTTTCTTGTCACATCAGAACCGAGAAGTTGCCCTCCTAATGGAATCTGCTGCAGGCTCTCCAGGTCCCTGGCCCACGCACACATCTCCCCTCCTGCCACAACCTCCTGTGGCTCCAAGACAGCCATCTCAGCCTGTGCAGGAGTGGAAACCAGGGCAGCTGGTGGGCAGAGGGGAAACCGGGGCATCTCTGCTGCAGGAAATGGAAAAATCCACTCTTATCAGACAGGAACAGCTAAAAAGGCACAGCAGCCTGGGGGTGTGCTGCAGCCTGGGGGTGGGGAGCAGCCTGCAGGTCTCTGTCTGGATCCCACTGTCCTCAGCCCACCCTGCTCAGAAACAACAGGGCCCGGACACAGTCATAGTCAAGTGCAGGTCTTGGATAGAGTCTGAGAATGCCCCGAGCTATGGAACCTGGGAGATCATTTGGATGTTCCCAGGAACAAACAAAGATGGCGGAGTCCTCAGCCTTCATGTCCCCACAGCCCAGGAGATGGGGAGACAGACATTGGTGACTAACAAGAGCCCACATTTATTAAGTGCTTGTTGCATGCCCAGGCCCATGTCCAGCACACGCAGAGATGGTCTCATTTAGTCCTCTTCAACCACCTCATGCAGGAGCGAAGTAGGCCTAGGATGTGCTTCTATTTCTAATCAGGGAAACTGAGGCATGGGAAATTTAATTCACTGATTCAGTCCAATCTGCTATCCAGCAGGAAACTGTAGCACCCCAACAGGGCTCAGACACCCCAGCCCCTGACTTTCTCCTTGCCCACAGCTGTCGGAATCTCCCTTAACTGGGGAAACTCTTCTATGAAGCCTCTGGTTTGTTTCCAGCCGCAATGCTGAGCTGTCCACACATCACTGCACACCCGTGTCTTTCTAGTTCCAGCAGGATAGCTCGGGCTTCCCTGCCTTGTGAAGACAGAGCCCTCCTGAGCTAGGGGTCACTCTGGCCTGGCAGGAACGAAGTTGTCAGCAGCTCCTAAGAGTTTCTGAAATCACAAGCCTGGCACATTTCTTTCCTGTCTGAAAACCTCTCACAGTGTGGCGATGGGGGTCGGGGGTGAGGTGTCTCAGTGGGTAAAGGCACTTTCTGCCAAACATGACACTCTGGGTCCCCAGAACCCACATGGTGGAAGAGAGAACTGACTTCTAAAAGTAGTCCTGATCTCCACACACATGCCATAGTACGCACATGCACGCATACACACACACACACACACACACACACACACACACACACACACACTAAAGAAAAGAATGCTCCCAACTTACTTTCCCTGAAACTGGAGTTACAGTGTTAGCCCCAAGATAGGTGCTAGGAATTGAACCTGGGTCCTTTGCAAGGGCAGCAAGTGCTCTTAATGGCTAAGCCATCTCTGTAGGCTTTAGTCTGGTTGTTTTTAAAACAGGATCTTTGCCCCCACCAGCATCAGCAGCAGGAGGAGGAGGACCTGGAGATTTGTTAGAAATAAAAAACTTACATCCCACCCCAAACCATGATCCAGGAGCGCTCAAGGTAGGTCTACACTCAAGGTGGAGGAGCCCTAAGTGATCTCACGCCATCAAGTTTGAGAACACTGGCTCTGCCCCTGCACTGACCAATCCCCTCTGGGGTGCCTCTCCTCCACCCAGAAAGACCCCTCCCCACCCCTACAGCAGTGCGGCCATTCAAATCCACACCCACTGAATATTAGAGAAGCGAATGTGCTCACACACACACACACACACACACACCCCACACAGTAAATCTCCCTTGATCCTGACCCAGCACCCTCAGCAGGCAGTGTGTGGCTCAGCCAGCACCTGTCACCTTCCACAGCATCCCCATGAGGCCACAGTGTGCAAACTAAACATGATCTCCACAGAGATGGGCTGGGGTATATTAGGCCCATGCTGGGCTTTGAAGATCTGCTACAAAAATAAATCAGTGTTCCTCGTGCCATTAACAATTATTGTTCTCTGGCTTCTTCCTTGCGTTAATGTATTCCGGTTCCTGCACCAGCTCCCTCCCCGCTCCACCCCCCCACAGCTCGGGCTAAGGCAAGGTTTAGAGTTCCATAAGAGGATGCTACTTTTCTATTGGCCAGAGCAGAGCTAGATGGTCTCGTGACTTTGGGCACAACTGCAGCCCGGGTGAGGTCTCTGTAGCCTTCACCTGTCCCCCTTTCTTCCCTCCCCTTCTCGTTCCCGTTTCCTTTGCTCCCTCCTTTACTCTTTCCGTCCTTCCCTCCCCTCCCTCCTCCTTTCTCCTCGCCCTCTCTCTCCTTTGTGCAAACCTTCCCTGAGTATTTACTCGTGAACCCAGCAGCAGGTTGGACACGGAGTCAATGCCAGCTGTGTGTGATGAATGAATCAGTCACCTCCCAGAATGCAGGCTGACCCAGAAGTGACCTGAAGGGGCAGCCCTCCTCTCCGGCTCCACCTCTTGCCTGTTTGGGCGTCCTTTTTCCCATATCAGCTCAAAAGGAGCCCAAGTTCCAAAGACGCCTTATGTAACTCAGGAGTAGGGTCAGTTTTCTTCCTGTGCCCTGGGTCAGGTGCACTCATGTCCTCAGGCCAGGACTCTGCGGTAGAACACCTTGTTCTCTTAGAGCCAGGAGGGTAGCCAGGACACTAACCTGGACCTCCAAGCCTTGAGGCTAAGCTCTGCAGTAAGGAGGGGACACCAGGCCAAGCCCAGGAAGAAGAGGCTCCAAAGACAATGAATACAGGCGTCAGTCAGAACACGCCTTCCCATGGGCAAGAGGGACATCGGAGTCCAGCTGTGTCCTGTACTCTCTGAGGCAACTGACCCTGACCCCACTCCCCAGTCCCAGCCCTAGGATGGGATGAGATGGAGCTAGACTCTGGGAGAAACTGCCCCATCCTGGCCTGGCTCTCCATCAAAGCTGGAAAGGCAACAAGGAAGTGGGTTTGGCATCCATAAGGCCTGGGCTCCCCTGACAGCTCCCAGCCCACTGGAGGCCCAGACTAGCATGGATTCACCAGGAGCTCCCTCGGCCCAGATCCCTGCTTGTGCCATTTACTTCTATGTCTAGACCCTTCTCCCTGCAGGGATTCACGTCACTTACGATGTCACTTCCTCAGAGAGATCTGCCCTAAGAGACCTTTGTCATTTAGCTGCTATCATCATCAACATCATCACCACCACCACCACCACCACCACCATCATCATCAATGCCAGGCTGGGGATTAAACTCAGAGCCTTCTGAATGCTGGGCAGTTGCTTGGCCACTGAGCCCATCCCCGTGCCTGGTCACCTTCCAGTTAATCACAGGCTATCAGCTATCCTAAGGGTGATCACCCCCACTAAGCAAGGGCTGTCATTCACTTAGGAATCTCTGGCATCTTGACACAAGGCTCATAGGTATCTGTGAAGGAAGGCAAATGGGCTCATCTACAAGCAGGGGTACGCAGCGAGGCAGAGGGAGCCCAGGAGCTGCCGCCTTCTCGAAGGACCACCTCTGCCACAGGCCATGAGATGGTTTTTTGAAGCCCTTAAACCCAGTACCTCCCTCAAGCTAAGGAAAAGGAGCCTTGGGGGCCACACTGTAAGGTACCCTTTGCACCAGCTTCTAGAAGAAGCAAAAGTGCACGCCCACAGGCTAGTTCTATTAATGGCTTTTAGGGCAACGAGTCAAGCATTGTAGTGCAAACATATAATCCCAGCAGTAAGGAGGTAGAGGCAGGAGGATCAAGAGTTTAAAGTCTTTAGCTAGGTAATAGGTTTGAGGCCAGCCTGGGAGAAGGAGAGGGAGAGAGAGGAAGAGGGAGACAGAGAGAGAGACAGAGAGAGACAGAGAGAGAGAGACAGAGAGAGAGACAGAGAGAGAGACAGAGACAGAGAGACTGGCAGAGAGACAGACAGAGAGACAGAGAAACAGAGAGACAGAGATAGAGAGACAGAGACAGACAGAGAAACAGACATAGAGAGAATCTGAATCACAAGTGCTGGTGAGGATGTGGGGAAAATGAAGCCTCACTTCCGGGTAAGCACAAATGGTGTGGCGTTCCCCAGAAGGTTAACAGGAAAGCCTCCAGAGATGAAAACCAGGGGCCCAGGCATACACCTATGTACCCAATCTCAGCCATGCACAGCCACCGACAGAGACAACCTGAGTCCCACAGCGACCACAGCCTGCGTGAGACTGGCACACCTGCGGCAGACACAGGCCCAGTTGCGGAGGGAAATGCCAACGGACAACTGGTAATGACATAATTTGGGAACCGTCTCTGCGTCAAAAAATTACTCTAGAACCGGGCCTCCCTCAAGCAATGGAGAACTGAGGCACAGAATCTTTCTGAGGTCACTGGGTGGAGCTGGGATTGGAGCCCAAACAGTCTCGCTTCAAAGCCCAGGGTCTGAACCATGTACCTGGGTGATCCCTGGCTGGTCCCCACAGGAAGCTGGTCTTCAGTACCAGGGTAGATCTTTAACCAGCCCATCCTCTGGGGCCACACAACCCTCTCAGCCTCATCAGCCCCGTATCTCCACATTAATGGCTGCAGAAGTCAAAGAAGCCAAGTACAGCGCCCTTTAGAAACATCACTTTGATTGACATTTCTCAAAAAAAAAAAAAAAAAAAAAAGAGCAGAACCAAAAGTAGGGGTGCACACATTTTAGCCCAGCAATCAGGAGGCAGAGGCAAGTGGATCTTTGTGAGTTCCAGGCTAGCCTGGGCTACGTAGAGAGTTCCAAACTAGCAAGTTATAAATAGCAAAACCCCGTCTCAAAAAAACAAAACCCAAAAGTAGATGCTCCATCTCTGAGAGAACAAGGCACAGTGAGCCCAGGTTGCCCCTCATCCTACCCTCCACTTCCATGGTGGGAAAAAAACTGGTAGACATGCAGCGGCCGCTCACCCCATGTGGCCAAGCCACCTTCTGTAGCCCACTCACCCCTCCCAAGAATGTTCAGGAACATTCCAGGACCCCAGTTCTATAGCCAAAGGTAAAAGGCTCAGCGAGATCAAATCCATTGCCGAGAGTCACACAGCAAGCGGGCAAGTCGCAGGGTCCACCACGCATGCACACTTTACTGAAAGGACGGCACATTCAGATTTGAGGGGTCCCCTGACCCACAGGGGGCCGCAGACTATAATCAGCCTCCCCCTAAAACCAGGAGCAGGAATCAAACTCTACAGGCTTCTGAAAACCAGGCAAGACTTGATACCCTCACAAGGGAGGCAAGTGGAGATTGGGCCAGAGGCTCCGCTCTGCCGCTTGCGGCCTGGGAACTGTCAGTAACTTATGATCACAGCTGTGATGCTGCATTAGAAATGCAGGGTGACACGTGGACAGGGTGTGGGCTTGGTCTGTGCCAGACTCTGTGCCGAGGCCATGCACACAGGGGTGGCCTCCGAGTGGGTCCTTCACAGCCTGGGGCCATTCATGCTTGCCTTACTCCACCCTAAGTTTCCTGGGCAGGGAAGGGGGTAAAGCCACGTGGAAACTCAAGCCATTCCGAACAGTGGCCCCACAAAGAGGACAGGGCCCAAGAGGCAGAGAATCCCTGGAGTCAGGAACTAGGGCCACTGGCATGACGGCAGGGTGACCCAGCCCATTTAACGGTGCATTCCCAGCCGGAAGCAGGCCACACTAATTAATTAAACCATCCTTCTGCAAATCAATTTCTGTAGCCCTCGAACTGGGTCAGAGGTGTCATCGGGACACACCCACTTCTGGTCTACAGCTCAAAGCCTCCCTGCTGGCTCAACCTCCCCATCCAGGCCAACTAGGAAGATGCCAAGAGGAGGGGGACTAACAGCTTTTCTGTGCTAAGGAGATCTAATTGCCCCTTGGTTGTGCCCAGAGTCTGACTTCTAGCTGTGGCAGTGGGTGACTCACTGCCTGCAAAGCATTGTGGGACATAGTTCTTTCTCTCTGTGCTTGCTTACAGCAAGGGGTATAGCGAGTCACTCTTCCTTTCCTTCCCCTCTCTAGGTAACTGCTAATTTAGTTTGTTTTCAAGATAGGGTTTCTCTGTATAGCCCTGGTTGTCCTGGAACTCTGTAGACCAGGCTGGCCTCAAACTCACAGAGATCTTACCTCTCTGCCTTGTGAGTGCTGGGAATAAAAGCATATGCCACCACCATCCATTTTCTGATTTGCATATATTAGAAATATGCAAATATGTGTGACCTTTCCTGTTTAACTTCTGTCACTAAGCAGGCTCAAACCCATTGTGGCACGTATCAAACACTTTATTCTTTATGTGGTAGAATAGTATTTCATTGTATGGATATACCACATTTAACGTTTCCATTCATCAGCTGGTGAGCATTTGGATTGGGGTTATCATAAAAATGCAGATATGTTTATATATGGACATAAATCATGGAAATCCCTGGGTATAGGACGGTTGATTCCGTATGCATTTGTTTAATGGGGGCTTCTCACCCCATCTCTCAGACTATCCTTGCTGTAGGCTTGTCACTGTTCCAAGCAGGCCTAACTGCAGTCATGGTTACATCAAAGCCACTATAACTGATACCACCACTGAGGTCCAGGGAGGCAAAACTGATGCCCAGAGGTGTCAAGACACAAGCCAGCAAAGGTCTCTCTTCCTTCTGTCTTCACCATAGAGTCAAGGGGGCGGGGGTATAGCCACGGCTAAGGGAGGGAACGGAAGTATGGGAATCCCTAGTCCTCCCTCAC
This sequence comes from Rattus rattus, assembly GCF_011064425.1. Classification (NCBI taxonomy): domain Eukaryota; kingdom Metazoa; phylum Chordata; class Mammalia; order Rodentia; family Muridae; genus Rattus; species Rattus rattus. The sequence goes on along the minus strand of NC_046158.1, from coordinate 138,062,516 downwards.
TCTCGTGGCAAGGACTCATCTCCACTCGCAGTCACACGGGAGTTTAACCTGTGGCAGGAACACTGGAAGGAGAACGGGTGAACCAGCAAAGGTCACGATTTGCAAAGAGGAAGGGAGGACAGAGGTGCCGGTGGCCAGACAAGGAGATCTCATCCCCTGCAAGCCACTGCTGGAACCACCCCATCTGTCCGCCTTTGCCTCTCTGAGAGTGTGCAGAGAAGCAGTTAGCCTCAGGAAACAGGCTGACGGCTGGGCGGTGTGCCTCTGAGGGTCACCATGACGGGAGGCTCCAGTCCTCAGCTGACAGAGCCTTGCAAAGCTCTCTGCTCCGAGCCCTAGGGCACCGAGGAAAGCTTCAGGAACTTTCCACACTGAAGCTGGCTCCCCTTGGAGCCCAGAAGGCCTCTGATTATCCTCCGAACATCTGAGTTTAGGCGTGAGTGCAGCTGTGGGGATGGAAGGCAGGGCCAGGGTAAACGGCAGCCGGCAGCCGGGGCTGATGCTCAAGCTGCCTGGGACGACAGCAGAAAGAAGGAACCCCTGTGCTCTCCACTCTGAAGTCAGGCACACAGCTGGCCTGGCCTCAGCCACTCAGTCCCCCGCCCCCTGGTTCCCTCTTCATCAGATTGGTCTTTCCTGTGGTTTGCTTTATCGTGCCTGGGCCCGGAAAGAATCTTTGAGGCATCTAAGGATGGTCAGGGTCAGTCACGGTGCTACAGTCTTCTGTACAAAGGATCAGCCTTCTTTCACACCCTAACCTTGTGGGGCTCTTTCCTGTGCCTCCCGGCTCCAGCTCCACTCGCTGTGCCAGCTGTCAGTGTGTCCTTCCACTCTCAGCAGGGTGTTGGGCTGCACTGCAGTTATGAGCCCACACTCGGTAGTCTTCAGACTTTGGGCCCAAGTCCAACTCGAGCAATAAGCCCCAGGTAGGTCTCTGAGTCTTTCTGCGTCCCGTTTCCCTCCTCAGGGTCCCAACATCACCGTTTCTGCCTCATATCTCCTTCCCACTGTGTTCAGCCAGTTCCATGCCCAAGTCACTAATGCTGCTCTTATTCATCTGCTTGGGGACTTTGGCTAGTGGTCACCTGACAGCCACTGTCCACTCCTCATATAACTGTCCCTATGGTCAGGCTCTCGAACCAGCTCCTGTGAGCCTGATGGAGCTAGGAGAGCCAGGCAGCAAAGGTAAGGCTCTACCCAACCACAGGAACCCAACAACAGGGAGAGATCAGACTGCCGAGGGCTGAGAGATGGGTGGGTTGTCAGAGCAGGTGGCCTGGTGAGAGGACAAGAATGTCCCTCCACATAGGACTACCTGGTGCTATTCCCTACCTTGAAGAGTCTCTTCCAACTTACTCAACATTGTAGGGAACCCCAGCCAGGGGTCATCGAAGAGGCCAGTGTTCGGCCAACAGGCTTAGCACAGCTAGTATTGGCCTCCAGGTCCAGTAGGAGACCTGGAGTGTAGGGGCAGGGTTGGGCAGAAGGGGACCAGAAGCCACTGTCCTGGTGATTAGGTGGGCAATGACTGGCAGGCATGGAGAGTAAAACATGGGTCCTCACAGGGGACAAGGACAAGCTGGGCTTCTTCCAGACAAACCCCAGAGCTAGGCTGTTAGCCCAAGGCAGACCCTGGCTCGGAATAGAGTCATTGCATTGGAGACATTCAGATATGGACCTGCTCCACACTCATCAGTAGGCATGGTCTAGCCCTCTTCTAGCATCCACGCAGGTCAGGACTGTCTCAAATAGCAACGGGCATTGGCCTGCAGCTGAGCGGTAGTGAGGCAGACATGGGCTACCATCCTCCAATAGTTCTGATTAAGACTACGAAGAGGAGGCCAGGGTCCAGAGAGGCCAAGTGACTTGCCTCAAGTCACACAGCAGGCAATGAGTAGACTCCAAGGCCAAAGCTCTTAACTACAGGCTCTCCTCCACTCTAACACCTGCCACAAGGGCAGAGAGCAGCAACAGGGAGAGAATGAACGGCAGACAGGTGAATGGCCCGGTGGGACAAGAATGTCCATCCACATAGGACTACCTGGTACCATCCCCTACCTCTTCTAATTTATTCAACCTTACGGGGAACCTCAGCCAGGGGTCATTAAAGAGGTCAGTGTTTGGCCCGACGGCATACCTGCTAAGACCTGCCTTCCCCAAAATCACATGCTCGACCATAGTTCCCATCGTTCAGAGGTGGGTCTTTGCAAAGTGTTAAGTTTAGATGAGGCCCAAGGGTCCCACCCCTGCCAGATGTGTGTTCTCTCTCTCTCTCTCTCTCTCTCTCTCTCTCTCTCTCTCTCTCTCTCTGTCCTGGCCATGTGAACACACTTTGAAGCCTTACAAATAAGTGATATGACCAGAGGCCCCTCCAGAAACCAAGCACCCCAAGACCTTGACTGTGAACGTCTAGCCTCCAGAACTGCCAGGAAGACCACGCCTCTCGCTGTGCACAGCTATGGCAGCCTCGGCTAGCTCAGACAGTGCCCAGGTGCCTTAACAGGCCCTCAGACCAATCCACCCAAAGATCCATAGGCTCAGACCCCCTGGGGATGCCGCCTCCCTGAGACCATCAGCTGTGTCCTGAGGACACCCAGGTCAAGGCCATGATCTGCCACCCAGTGCCATGAGTCAGAAGCCACGGATTAGCTGGAACACACCAAGACCAGAATACACTTGCCAAAAATGGAACTTTGAAGCATCTACAGTGTTGTGTGGGCTTCGAGGATTATTTTCAGCTGCAGAGGCAAGGAGGGTGCATTCGGCTCATCCCCAAACCTACCTACTGCTCTGTTTACATCCGGTCCAACCCCCTTCCATTAATTAGTGCTTAACCTTAAGACTCCCTTAGCGAAAAACAGTTTAGCCAGTCACCAGCTTCCTGGAGTGGGCGGCTTAACCCTCGAAATAAGGAGTGGATAGGCTCTTCTGGACCCGTGTGTGAATCTGTTCTGAATCATCATGGTTTCCTAAGGCCTAGAATCATTCTTATACAATGATTCCAAATACCCAGTGCCCAGAGATGATACAGTGTTTTGTTTGAGACAGGATCGTATGTAGCCCAGGCTAGCTATGAAGACAAGGATAACTCTGAACTTCCTATCCTCCTAGCTCAGCATGCCCAGTATTGAACTTACAGGTCTGAGAGATCGGACCAGGTTTATGTGGCCCGGGGGATGGAACCCAGGGCTTTGTGCGTGCTGGGTGAGTGCTCTACCAACTGAACTACACTCTTGGCAGAAGATGGTTTTTCTGCGGTCCAGGCTAGCCTCCAACTTATGATTCCCCCTGCCACAAAGTCTCTCTGAAGATGTTGAACTGTCAGCGGAGTGTAACCTTTGACAGGACACTTGTTTTGAGATGTTCAGAAGGACGGGGTCTCTCAGATGCCTCGGGTGATGGAAAGTGATCCAGACTATAAACAGCTCCATGCAAATGATGTCGGAGGAGAGCCTGGCCAGAGGCTGTGACTTTAGCGACAGGCCTCCCTGGAGATGGGTCTGTGTCAGTGAGGCCAGACAGCTGGGCTTGTCCCGCTGACTCCTTGCTTAAGCAGGAGGCTCACACTCCTGCTCGCCCAGATGTTGCTAAGTGCAATGACCTAGAGAGGAGGGAGACTGGGATTTAAGGAGAGGTGACTGTCCCTTGCGTGTGTTACCCGGACTGCGGCATCAGGCTCGGCACACAGAACCCAGCAGCAGACAATCCTGGCAGGTTACTAGACTTCTCCCAGACTCAGTTTGTTCATCTGGAAAGTGGGGATGTTTGAAAGTCTTAGAGAGGCACTAAGAGCATCCGTGGTTTGGTGTATAGTGTAGCACCTGACTCTGGAGCACCCAACAGACATTGGCTCAGGGGGCTGGGATGTAGCTCGAGGGGGTAGAGTGTTTGCCTAGCATCATGAGGCCCATGGTTCTAGCACCCCAACACAACAAAACTGAGACACAGTGATGCACACTTTTAATCCTAGGTGAAGGCAGGAAGATTAGAATTCTGTCGAAGGTTATCCTCGGCTACATAGAGGGTTTCAAGGCCAGCCTGTGGTAATACATTGATCTTACCTCAGCAAACAAACGAACAAATGGGGCCAGGTGTTGGGGTGCACACCTTGGATCCCAGCACTCGGAAAACAGAGGCAGGCAGGTGTTGTCTGTGATTTACACACTGCTTGATTTACACACTGCTTGATATACACACTGAATTCCAGGCTAGCCAGGGCTAGAGAGTGACCACTATCTCAGAAATGAAGGAAGGAAGGAAGGAAGGAAGGAAGGAAGGAAGGAAGAAGTAAATGAATGATGGAAGGAAGAAGGAAGGGAAGGAGGAAGGGAGAGAGGAATGGAAGGACAGAAGGAGGGGTCAGGAGGATGCTGATGAATTGTAGGTGAGGAGAGGTTGAACTGTGGGTGGTGCCAGGTCCTCAGAACACCTTCCCCAAGGTGAGAGCCTCACCTAGCCTCAGCACATCGCCTTGCCACAGTGACAACGCAGCCTGATCCAGGAGAGCTATACCCCAAGGGTATGCAGCAGGCTGGGTCCTGGGCACCAACTCTGACCCAGCCATCAGCCCTACAGAAGGAGGCCATACACGAGGCAGAGCAGCCTCTCCCAGCTGGGCTGTCTTCAGCCACCACTGTTCACAATGACCCACTTGAGAGCTTCCCCCTCGTCCCAGGCCCTCACTTCACCTAGTCTGCTCCCTTAGTGGCTAACACGCTCACCCACCCACACTGATGCTCATCAGCCTCTCTACCATCCCTAGCTTCTCTTATCTAGGGCAGTTACCTTCTAGTTGAATGCCACTTTTGAGAAACCAAGTGAATTCTGGCTTCAGCGCAGACGAACATGTCCTATTCTCTCCCTATCTGGAAAATATTGGCTCCTCCAGCCAGAGCAGCTGGTGTGGAGGGACACCGCGACCTGCCTGCTGTCTTTGAAGCCTTCAAGTGAGGTTACAGGGAACTGAGACAATGGGCTCCACGTGGCACAGGCCACAAAACACCTGCAGGCCATCAGGGTCTCGCTCAGAGAAGCAAGATACATCCACAGGGACCTGGCAGGGCTCCAACTGCGATGCTCATGAAGGCTCCACCCCCTTGCCATGCCCCGCCCCTCTGCAGCCCTCCCAGCTCCAGAGGATTCCTCCAGAGAGCTGGAAGAGCTTTGCTATGGCTCTGATTAAATCAGAAGGAATCTCATTTCAGGCTTGCCAAAAAACAAGTTATTTTCAGTAGCGTAGGCAGCAAATGGAGAAGGAAGCCATGAGCCGGAAGGAGCGACTGCAGACACGGAGCCCATCCAGGCAACGGTGGCGGCCATGTCTTCTTGACAAAAAGCTAGGTGCCAAGCAACTCGGGAAAGCTTTAACAAAAACCGTCCAGGATGGAGGGTTCTTTTAATAACCAGAGAGCAGATTGCATTGGCTCCAAGAGGTTAGAGAGAGCAATTTACAGATGCTAATTAGGGGCCTGCCAAAGAGGTTTTGTAATTAAGATACACACTGCCAGAGCCAACCCAAACACAGTCCCTCCAGCTCGACAGATCAGAAAAGGCCCATGGTATCAGTCAGAAGTAAGTTAAGGGGAGGGTCTTTCTTGTGACAGAGACCCTGAGAGGCCTCGCTGAGGCAAGCACGCTTTAAGTGACACGTTGGGGGAGGGGGAGGATCAAGCTGTTTATTTCCTTCATGTTTACAATGCTGTTTTACAGGGTCTCTCTGTGCAGCCCCGGCTGTCCTGGAGCTTGCTCTGTAGAGCAGACTAGCCTTGATCTCAGAGCTCCTCCTCCTGCCTCAGCCTCCCGAGTGCTGGGATTAAAAGCGTGCCCCACCACAGCCCAGCTCATTACGAAACAACGCTGCTTCTTCCACACCAAAGCGAAGGTGACTACAGTGAGAAGACTCACAACCTGAATGACTGACAGGTTAATAAAGAGCAATAGAGTAGGTACAGCCAGACGGCAAGCAGCAGAAGGAGGAGGAAGGCCAGAAAGAGATGCTAGCCTCGCTTCTGGCCTTTCGTGACAGAGACCAGACGCAAATAACAGCAATATTTACCTCGGCGATGCTTACATCCCAGTCTTCAACTCCCAATACTACAGTCTCCCAAGGACCCTTGCGTCCGAAAGAGGTGAAGTAATTTGCCCAGGGCTACAGAATAGAAGGTAAAACTCAGATCATATGATTCCATGCTCTGAGCCTTCAAGGCCTACCATGGCACTGCCATCTTTCGCCCACAGGCCCTTTCAGGTTCACTTTCCCGTCATCCGTTCCTTGAAAGTTGTTTTTATCACCATGCGAACAGCATCCGTGAATTAATAACCCACCCCATCTGGCTGTAGATTACTGCTTGGTCCTGTCTCTGTTCCACACTGACCGAGCCTTCGACCCTAGATATTGTATGCGCAGTAAAATATTATGAGATCACATGCATCACTGTCCTGCTCCACAGCTAATAAGCAAGAAAATCCACGGTAAGCACAAGCCCACGCCCAGCACCGAGTCCTGACTGCCTTGCCATCTTAGAATCCATGACAACCAGATTCTCGGCATTCCCTACTCGAGGCCATGGTGTTGGGATCACCTAGCAGATCTGGGAACCGCAGAGACATCTGCATCTGACCACACTGTTCAGACAACTTGACTGCCAGGAGCCATCAGACGATTTCAGCCTAAAGAAAAGCTGTCAGCCCCGTTAAGATTCCCACACTGTGGGGATTCCTCAGCCACGAGATGAATAAAGGTGGTTGGGCAACAAGTGTTCTTACATAGGACTGGAGACTAGTTCTCAGCACCCATGTTAGGTTGCTCACAACTGTCTGTAACTCCAATTCCAACACCTTCTTCTGGCCCCCTTGGGCACCCACCCACATCTGCCTGCACACAGGTACACAAAAAGCAAATAAGTAAATGAACCTTTACAGAATAATTTAAACATCAGAAACAGAAGGAGAAAGTTACAGCGTTTGTAGGAAAATGAGCTGAGTTAGAGAATATCATGTCAGGCAAAACAAACGAGACCCAGAAAGATAAAATAGTGTGTGTTTTCTCTCACATGTGAAATTCGTGTCTATATACATACGCACACATACATATACATATACATATACATACATATGTATATTTATGACAAGAAAATATAAGAGGAACTATTTGAGAAGAGTGAGAAAGGGAGATGGAGGATGCAGACAGGAGGGGGACAGGGCAAGAATGTGGTCAAAGTACATAATGCATTTGAGCAAAATATTATTATGAAGCCTATCACTTTGTATAACAAATATACACTAACATTTTTAAGTAGAGTAAATTGTGGCTTATAACAACAGTGGCCATCAGTGAATAATGCCTTTTAGCACATGTGAAATATACACACTTCTCCCACATTGGTGCTCAGCTTGGCTACGTGACCGATTCTACACAATGAGACATCAGTAGGTATGATACAGACAATGGCTGGGTAGACACTTGCACATTGGTGTTTGCTTTCTTAGAGCCCTAGGAGCACCGTGCTTGATGAAAATTACATGGAAGAAGAGGCCAAGTCATCCTAGCTGAGCTCAGAACACAGTAGACCTGCAGCTAACTACAGCCAAGGCAAGATTGCTGTGAAAAAATACCCAAGGAAAACAACTTAAAGAGGAAAGAGGCTAGCAAAATGGCTCAGTGTGCAAAGTCTAATGACCTGAGTTCAATCCCTAGGTTCCACATGGTAGAGGGGGAAAATTAACTCCTGTAAGTTGTTCTCTGACTTCTCTACATGTATACACATTCACACTCACACCCGCTACACACTAAATATGAATGTAATAATTTTTTTTTAACAAATGAGCAAAGATTGGCCTTGACTTATGGTTGCATGATTGGCTGCTTCCATTGTCCCTGGGCCTATGGTGAGGCAGAAGATTGTGGTGTGGTGGAGCCAAGCTGCAATCCTAATGACTGCCAGAAAGCATCAAGAGGGGAAGAACTGATGAGCTTGTGTGAGAGCACAGAGGGTCAAGACCAACCCTGTAAGAGCTCACTCCCAATAACCTACTTCCTCCAACAAGACTCTCCACTGCTTCCAAGAAGTCCATTCAACTATGAATCCATCTGTGAACCAACAAGGTCAGAGCCCTCATGATCCAGTTACTTCCCAAAAGCCCCTTCTCTAAACCATGTTGAGGACCAAGCCTTCTAGCATATGACATTTGGGAGACATGCCAAATCAAAACATACCACAAGACCACCAGGACTGCTCAAGGAATAATGAATAAACAGACTTGGGGGAGGGCTGTTTACAACAAGAGATGACTTGCCTGCAGGACAGCCATGATTACCTTTGTGGGGTCAAGGGCACTCATGGCACCTCAGTCAAAAAGCCTGTGTTTGGAGTTTCTCTTGAGGTGCTGGAGCCCTGTCCATCAGGGTATGGGGTTTGATCTCAATGTTTCTGGGTCTGTAAGAAAGTGCAGTTCCCCTCCCTTCCTCCATCCTGAGCCGTTTTCTTCTACATCCTTCCTCAGTCCTCAGTACAGCTCTGGATGCAACTGTCTTAGCCAGACAGAGGACGGGTGAGGAACCAACATTGCTAACACACAAGTAAGATGGTTGTGCTAATGGAGGGACACTTGGAGAAGAATCTGGACTATTGTGCTTTCCAACCCTAGCCTTTCCCCTAGGAAACTGTTTGATGACTGGGCAGGTGAGAGGAGGGGTGTGAGGGTCTTGGTAATGAGTGAAATCAGCAGTCTCCTCTACTGGTCATTCTCAGCATGAAGCACTGGACCAACATAGACCCAAAGCAACAGAGACAACTGACCATGGATGGAAATCTCTGAAACCTGGGGCCAAAGTAAACTGTTCCTCCTTTCAACCCAATTGTCTAAGGCATTTTATCATGGCAATGGAAACCCAACACAGGAATGATCTGGATTTTGTGGATATGTGACAAGCCTTACCCATGTGTCCCAGCTAATACCTGGGAGCAGATACTGGTTTGGGCTCTTGGTGGTTTGAGTTTGAAACAGTGTCAAGGAGGCTCCATTGGTTCATTCTCCCCAAGGACCTGGGACATCACCTTGGCAACTGGGCACTGCTTGCCAGATCACTGAAAGTGATTTCTTTCCCCTAGAATAGTCTCCTACTCTCCGAGATAAGAAGCCAGCTACACCGAAGCGCAAGGCCGGCGTCACAGGCGGATGGGGATGGCCTTGCGTGCAAGACTTCATTTAAGCATGATCAACCCACTCTGTGTGTGGGCAGACCTGGCCAGGGAAACAAATCATAATCAGAAGGTTGCAGGGAGGTACATAAGTACCTTCGTGGAGTGGCACGGAGCCAAGATAGGCGGAAGGCTCCTTTCTCCAGTGAGATTGTGCTTAGCAACGGGATGGACATCTTCAAAGGTGCTGGTCACAGTGCCCTCTCCTCTGCAAAGCATGCAGATGGTACCATTCATGCACGGCCTGCTAGCTTCCTTTTCCTGGTGTCTGTTCCTGACAAGGTCTTCTTTATAACACCTCCGTCCTCAGAAAAGCATGTGGGTGCTTCATTCTGTTCAAGGTGACTCTGCTAGATGCTTAGCTCCAAGGGCTGGCACAGCTCGCTACTCACTCACTACCAAACCGGCAGAGCCGGGATGGTGAGAGTCACAGAGTTCTCTGCCTATACTTCTATTCTGATGCTGTCGGTTTGTTGAGCCTCCAGAGAAAACATGGCTGAGCTTTTGTAGGGAAGGATGGTTCTTTCAAAGTGGAGTCTCTTGCTTTCTTTTCCATAGATCAACTGCCAGTTACATGCCATACACTGCCGCCATGACAGACTGCCTGAGCCGTCAGGTTACCTTCCCCACCAGCGTGGACCGTGAGTCACATTAAGCCCTCATTCCCTTAAGTCACGTTGGTCAGAAATTCTGCCAGAGAAAAGTAACAAATATTATATGCCCCCATGGCCTGGTCAGCATCTGTGTTCCCTGCTTCCAGTCATAGCATTACATTTCCTTGGTTTAGACAAACCATAGCTTGGGCATTAGTTCATAGACAGGAGGAATGAATGCCATACAAGTGGATAGGACCAGTCTCAGCATTGCTTCTCAGATCTAACCACCGTGATTGATCTAAAGACAGTCCATAGGCCATCTTAGCCAAAGAGTTGGTTCTGGGATTTGCTAATCCCTAGGACAGTGTGATTGCTGAATAGACAAGATCTACCCTTCTCAGGCTGCTGGGCTCAACTACACAGACTGTGTTTGGTAATCCCCTGTCTCCACATGGCCTAGAACTGTGTGATAGAAAAGTTCCTGCACTTTTTGGTGATGGGAGACTGTTGTGCTGCGGTTGAGTTCAGCTTTTGTCACTGGAGACACGAAAGTCTTAATTTATCATTCAAGAATCCAGATGTGTCTGAGCAGGCGGATAATGGGCTCAGAACTCACCAAGATAAAGTTAGAGTTTTGACTTCGATGTCAGAAGTCAGGTGCCTTCAGGAAAGACTCCTGAAGGGTCCTGGTGACATTCGGCTTCTGTTGGTGGTGAGGTGCTTAGCACATGGAACCACAGCCCATGCTCGCTGCTTCCTGCCTGGAGATGCTCGCTCACTGCTGGTTCTTAGAAAATCGGGAGAGGAGATGCTGAACTAATGGGAAAAAAACTCGGGAGCTAATTATCTTAAGATCTGTAAGTCGACAACAGCTATAAGGGAAGTAAAGAGTGAAGGAAGGAGGGAAGGAAGAGGAGAGAGGGAAGAGGGGAAGAGAGAGGGAGGGAGGGAAGGAGGATGGAGGGAAGGAGGGAGGAAGGCAAGGAGGGAAGGGGGAAGAGGGGAAGAGAGAGAGGGAGGGAAGGAGGATGGAGGGAAGGAGGAAGGGAAGAAGGAAAGAGAGGGAGGACAGGAGGGAAGAGATAAGAGAGGGAAGAGGGGAAGAGAGAAGGAGGGAGGGGAGAAGGAAGAAAGGGAGAGAGGGAGGGACCCAGGAGGGATTTAGGCAAGTCAGTCCTGGTGGCTCAGCCCATGTAGTCTCAACTATTAGAGAGTCTGAGGAAAGGTCTCCACAAATTCAAGGCCAGCCTGGGCACCACAGTGAATTCAGGGTCAGATTGAGCAATTAAGTAAGACCTGATCTCAAAATGAAAAAGTAAAAAGAGGGCTAGAGGCAAAGGGTTAAAGAACTTTCCTAGCATATATGAACCAAAGTTCAACACACACACACACACACACACACACACACACACACACACACACAGACACGTGTGCAATACACCCTGTACTGAGACAAACTCAACCAGAAAGAAAGGTGTCTATCAGTCACTCCAAGGCCAGCCAGATTAGATTCCGGGGAGCACACAGTCTGTAGAGGGTGTTCCCGTGTCTCGGAGCCACATGTCACTAAATACATACGAAGGTCTGTGTCTACACGGATGTATTTACCATATAGTCACAGTAGGAGCAGACGGCTGAGGAGAAGAGACAGCCGAGGAAGCATGGAGCAGGCAGATCCCCTCCCGATCAAACAGGGCGATCAAACTAGCTTTTTGGCAAAGACTGTTCTATTCTACATAGAAGAACCCTGACAGGATCTGCTGAAAACTCAAGACAGAGGCGAGGTGACGTGATGCAACACTGGCAGACAAAGCCTAACGGCTCTCCTCTCAGGAGGAAATATGGTACTTCAGCAGAAAGAAAAAAGACACGAAATGGTCCCGGGAGAAATGCAGACTTGCTTTCTACCCCCACCCCGCCCCTACACCCCAGATCTACTTAGAAAAAGCTCACCGTGGCACAGATGGCAGTTTGGTCCAAATTAAATTTATTGGTTACTATAGTACCAATCGATACCTCCAAATGTTCAGAGAGAAACTTCACCAAGGCCTAAATATTACACGCACTCCCCAGTAAGAATCAAGAAACTCTGAAAACGTAGACAAGGAGGATTAACATGGCTGTCAAGCAAGTCCTCGGAGCCCTGGAAAGCAAAGGGTGAAATAATGAGGGGACAAGGCCAGCAGAACCCTTTCCTGGCTCGCACAGAGCTCTGGGTTCGAGCCCCAGCACTGTAAGAACTGAACTGCACTATAACCACAGTTCTCAGTCAAGCCTCACACCATGCTGTGGAGCCCGGCGTCTTGGGCTTGCAGGTTCCCACGTGTGCAGAGGGGGCCCCGGGACCTAAAAGCAGGGTCAGAGTCCTTATGGAAAGCAAGGGGTGCTGAGAAGCCGATAGCTCTTGGAGAAGGAAACAGAGACAGACTTTCGTTTACTCCTTCGAACTAAAACGAGCTCCAGCGGGATTACATATTCGGTTTCGTTAAGCAAGGTCACGGAGACCTAGAAGAAGATGCGAGTGAATAGGTATTCCAAGACGAGGAAGTGCTTTAGACTTGATTGGTGTTTTTCTCCGAAGGTCAGGACGGCAAGTAAATATTCTCATCTTTGTCAGCCATGTGGTTTCTGAGTGACAGCGGTAGCCAATGATGCAGAAGTGAACACCCGCAGCTCTGCTCCAAGGAAACACTGTCACGAAACAGGCGTCGGGGAGAGCTGGCTTCCGGTTTGAATACCCTGAACCCCACTCCCTTTTAAAGGCTCCTCTACTTTAAGTTTTATGTGTATGAGTACTTTGCCTGCATGTTTGTGCACGTGCATATATATCTACTGTGTGTGTGTGCGTGCTTGCGTGTGTGTGTATGTGCGTGCGTGTGTGCGTGCGTGCATGCGTGTGTGTGTGTGTGTGTGTGATGCTCAGGGAGGCACAAAAACAGTGTTAGATCCCCTGAAACTGGAGTCACAGATAGTTGTGAGCCCCCATGTGGATGCTAGGAACCAAAGTAGAATCTTCTGGAAAATCAACAAGTACTCATCACTCTCCTGTCCCAAACTCCTGTTTTTTAAGGGTATAATAAAATAATAAGAGAATGGGGCAAGCAGTTATAGACTTCTATTACATAAAGTTAAGGACTTCAAAGCATAAACAAAATCTTTATCGTAAACACAGCCTGGGGTGTGGCTCTGTGGCAGAGCCGTTGCCTAGCAGGCACAAACCCCTGGCTTCAAGCTCCCAGCACTGTGAAAATGGACCACGCTATCAGCACAGCTTTAAAGCAAACACACAAATGCACATACTGGAGAAAACGCACGAACCGTGACTGACAGCAGAGGGTTGACCACCCCTCACTGTCCCCACCCATCTTCCCTTCTCACACACGAAACCCAGCTTAAAACAAAACAAACAAACAAGAACATTGGGAGAAAAATGTGGACCAAGCAACCAGGTAACCCAGAAAGCAAGCAATAAGCGATCGGTAAGACCAGGAAGAGTTTCTCAATCTTAAATACGTTTTACAGAATGATGAGGAAATCCCGACAGGCGGATGTGGGTGTCTTACTTTCCTATTGCTGTGAAGAGACGCCATGGCTAAGGCAACTTATAGAAAACACAGTTTATTGAGGAGTACCGTTTCAGAGGGTGAGAGTCCACAACCATCATGGCCGGGAGCATGGCAGCAGGCAATAGTAGCTGAGAGCTCACACGGTGATCGACAAGCACAGGCAGAGAGAGCTAACTGAAAAATGTTACAGGTTTTTGAAACCTCAAATCCTGCACTTAGTGAAACCTCCCAATACACACACACACACACACACACACACACACACACACACACACACTCATGTGCTTACATGCACACTCACACACACACCTGCCAAGACCATAACTTCTAGTCCCTCCCAAACAGTTCCACCAACTGGGGGCGGAGCATTCGGATATATGAGTCTACAGGAACCATTCTTATTCAAACCACCAGTGTGTTTGGTGGCTCTCCAGTGAGAATTTGCAAAGCAGAGGTCAAAGCAGGCCAGGCAGAGAATGGCAGTAAAACCTTACTGGAGACACTACTGGAAACTTCACAGGCTTTTATAGCCTCGCATCCAACAAATCTCTAAGAATCCACCCTAATCAATAACCCAAGCTGTGGCCAAATGCTTCGATACATTGATAGCACGCACTATTCGCATTAGGAAAATAACCTGAGGGATAGCTCAGAGGGCAGTAAGAAGAGAGACCGCACAGAGGACGGTACACTCAGACTCCCATACAGAGGCCGGCATTAAAAAGCTATCCGCTGGAGGATGAGGTCAAAACACATGGTGTATGTGCAAAAGAAAAACCCCAAATCAATAACTGAGGGAAGCTGGGCAGAGTTCGGCCTGTAAATCTCATTATGCTAAATATTTTTTAAAAAAAAAATGTCGACCTATCAAAAATCTGATTTCAAAGACTCTATGAAGACAAGATGGAATCCCTGACCACATTACTCAAGAGCTTTTGTCACTGTGACCTCCAGCCTCTCAGGAACCTCAAAGTGGCCACATCGTATCAGAGATCCCAGCTAGAATGACCCAGCAAAGCAGGCTCTGCCTTCCCACGGAAGATAAAAACATTAGTGGGCAGGCAGTTGATGAGTTCCTATTGTGTGGAAGAAACATAAACACCAACAGGGTACAACTCTGAATTAAAGGTCGAAGAGAATGTACCCCTAGATTTTAATTTCTTCATTCATTTCATATTTAATTTTTAATTTTTTAATTATGTATGTGTGTCAAAGAGTCCTGGAAGGGGGTGTTGGGTCCCTTGGAGTTGGGAGCCACCTGACATGGGGCCTAAGAACTGAACTCAGGTCCTCTTCGAGAGCAGTCGGTACTCCTAACTGCTGAGCCCTCTGTCCTGCCCATCTGTCTGTCTGTTTTTGAGACAGGGTCTCACACAGCCCAGGCTGACTTCGAACTCACAATCCTTCAGTCCCAGATTCTGCCCACCAGGATTACAGGTATACAAATGCAGTAGATACTCATAACAGACCCCAGCTAAACAGAAGCTCTCCAGGTTCTCAGCGGTTAAGTGAAGAAGCCCTCGCATTCCACCCCTTACTTAAACTTTCTTTCATGCACCCCACGGGAAAGCACCAGGTACTTCCAACATAAAGATGGAGCTATTACCCGAGGCTGCTGGTAGCCATTGTATGTATGAGCTTAACTTCTTAGTGCTTCCCTTTTCCTATAGTTTTGGAACATTCTACAAGGATGCGTTATTTTTAGAATGAGAGGAAAAGAAAATCTCCTGTTCAAACATCATCAAAAATGAAAGTCAGAGCCATTTCCTTCAGATTAGCCAGGGCTGAGAGCGGATGAGGGTCTTGTAACCTCCAGCTAACCTCCAGCAGGTAGCCTTTTTATGATTGTTGTTGTTACGCTGTGTGGTGTGTGTGTGTGTGTGTGTGTGTGTGTGTGTGTGTGTGTGTGTGTGTGTGTGTGTGTGTGTGTGTGTTCTATGCCACGGCACACACATGGAGGTCAACTTGTGGGAGCGGGTCCATTCCTTCCACCCTGTGAGTTCTTGAAGATCAAACACAGGCTTAGTGGCAAGTGCCTTCTCCCTCTAAGCCATTTTGCCAGCAACAGAACAGATCTTTAGGACTGCTTTACATATTTAATTTCTGCATGTTTCATCTAAGTCAGCTTCCACTGCCTTGGTGAGTGGAAAACAATTGAGCTGCGCCCATACAGTGAGGCACCACAAGGCCGAAGGAAAAAAGTAAACACACGTAAGCTTCAACCTGGCAGGTTTTCTAAGGCAGAGGCTGTATTGTCATCTTCTCGAGCCCGTTCACGGATTTGGAAGCTTAGAGAGGCTAAGTTTGCAGGGCTCTGTGGGGCTTTAACATCAGACCCAGGACTCAGCTGTGTCTCTAAAACCTTCCCCTTTAGCTGAGTTCGCTTTTCCCTGTAAAACAACCACTCATCTGAGGTTGTGATCTGTATTCCTTTGGGTTGTATGAACCCTGGTGTTTCTGCTGGCCATAGGCTCTTGACTTTTGGGGTAGATAGACCTCTTATCCCCAGCCATGGTGGTTCTGCCCGCTCTAAAACCCTTAGAAAACCAGTCATCTGTTTCTTAATAAGTTACATAGACACGAGCCATGTGACCCAGCAACTCTTTTCCACACAAAAATGTTCCACATAAAAGTGGCAGATAAATATCCATACAAAAATTCAGACGCCACGTTCTTGGAAGCATTGGTCATCAATCCAAAGTGGCGAAGAGCCACACATTCAGCTTTTGGTGAGTGGAAACTGACGTGGTATATCCATACAACGGAGCACTATAAGGTAGAAACAAAGGAGCAAATGTTCACGGTACAACCTGGCCAAGCTCAAAACTGCTCTACTGAAAGAGGGAAGGAAGCCAATCATAGAAGCTCATACACTGGATCATTCGTGGTTGTCTGAGACTGGGAGTGGGACCTAGGGATGATTCCGCAGGAGCAAGAAGTGATGAAGTTCTAAGATTAGCTGGGTGCAGAGCTCTGGGGTGTTGTGGAAAACCCCTGAACAGTTAAAAAACGGGCAGCGTGTCTTATGATATGCAAATGAGACCCCAAGTTACTTTTCCAAAATAGAGTTTGACTACCCAAGCTTCAGAGAGCCGCTGTGAGGATCAGGAGAGGTGGCCTATGAGAAGCAGCCAGCCTGGTGCACAGCACCTGATAAATAGTCATGAAGGTGAGAGTCAGGATGTATAATGAGGAGAGCTTGCGCAAACGTGGAAGAATAGATACCACAGAAAGAACAGCCTCTGCCGCTTCCCCACCTCTTACCACACCTCCTCAGCGTTTTCCAGCTCAAGTCATCCCTCAACTTCATGTGGCAGGTGCGTTATTAACAGGCCCATGTGGAGAAACTGAGGCCTGGAGAAGTTGGGTTGCCGTCCCCGAAACTCGGTAGAGCTGAGCTCTCAATTCGGAAGGAGGAACTGCACTCTAATTCCCTGGCTCTCTCCCCTGCCTCTATGAGACACAGCTAGGTACTGGGCTTCTATGGTAGTGATGGCTTGGGTGTCCAGAAGCCCGTGGATAGCTCTCCTTCTGGACTTAAGTGTTAGGGAGGTTAGTCCAAGAAAGTGTGTCAGGAGGGAACCACACACCCAGAGGTGTAGAGGAGGTGAAAGAACTCAGGGAACATGAGGGGAGCCTGGAGGAGGATTGGAAAATACTGGGAATGGTAAGGATGGGGCTCAAGTGGGTCCAAGGTCAGGGACGTTAGCCAAAGAAGGACTCCTTTTCCAGGGGAACAACTCACACACCACCCACTGCAGGTGGGAAGGTTGACTCAGGATGCTATGAGCTCAAGGGAATGGGGAGCTGCCACCCGGCGCTCCCACACTGCTGTGAACAAACGCCAGCTCAGCCAGTCAGGCACACGGGGCTCTGTCAGGCTGCCAGGAAGCCAAGCCGAGCTCAGAGAGTCCAACAAGAGCTGACGGACGGCAGCCTCAAACACATCCACCTGTGCACCCCAGGGTCCCCGTCCCACAACCCCCTACGGCGTCTCACACACCACGACCATCTTCTCTCATTCGGATTTAATGACTTGGATCCAGCGCTCAACCCTGTTTCCACATTCATCTAAGATAAATACTTCAGACTCCTGCTCCAAAGTTCACTGGGCACAGACAAGACTACTAGGGACATTTTAAGGATTCTGGTGAAGCCAAGTGCAAAACGTTACACAGTGAACGGTTCAGGTCAGCTGTGCCGGGTGCGTCTGGCAAACATAATTGCAAGACCTCGTATAGGGGGAGGGGTGAAAACTAGAGTCACGTGACAGGGATTCCAGGATGTCATTACTTGCATAAACGCTTATGCAGATAAGAAGGTCTGTGGGCCTGGTAGTCTACAGACAAAGGAGAAAAACTACCTGAAGGAAACAGTGGGGAAAGAAAAAGAGGAGGGGACCTATTGCTCTGCACACCTCTGTATTGTTTAATGCTAATAAGAACTCGTTGGTGCCCTTTCAGCTCGGCCGTTCTCCTGTACAGGAGGCAGCCATGGCGCCCAGCCGGAATGGCATGATCCTGAAGCCCCACTTCCACAAGGACTGGCAGCAGCGAGTGGACACGTGGTTCAAGCAGCCGGCAAGCAAAATCCACAGACGCAAGGCCCAGCAGGCGAAAGCTCACCACATCGTCCCTCGCCCCGCGTCGGGTCCCATCAGGCCCATCGTGAGGTGCCCTATAGTTAGATACCACACCAAGGTCCGGGCTGGCAGGGGCTTCAGCCTGGAGGAACTCAGGGTGGCTGGTATCCACAAGAAAATGGCACGCACCATCGGCATCTCTGTGGACCCAAGGAGGTGAAACAAATCCACTGAGTCACTGCAGGCCAACGTGCAGCGCCTGAAGGAGTTCCGCTCCAAGCTCATACTTTTCCCCAGGAAAAGAAGGGAAAGAGTTCTGCTGAAGAACCTAATTTGGCCTCGCAGCTAACAGGACCTGTGATGCCCATCCGGAATGTGTACAGAAAGGAAAAGGCCACAGCCATCACGGAAGAGGAGAAGAACTTGAAGGCTTTCACCAGCCTTCGCATGGCTCGAGCCAATGCCCGGCTCTTTGGCATCCGAGCAAAGAGGGCGAAAGAAGCCGCAGAGCAAGACGTTGAGAAGAAAAAGTAATGTGCGGTTGGAGAGTTGTAATAAATTTTCAATAAAGGAAAAAAAACTCATTTGTATGAATTTGATGTGTCTTTTTAAGCATCAAAGTCTTTCAGCCTGAAGAACCATTTAAATGATCGCTGTTCTGATACAGGGTTCAGAGAAACTTTCAAAGGTCAAGGATGTTTGGTTGCTGGTTCTGTTGAGACAGGGTCGCATGTAGCCTGGGCTGGGGCCTTGAACTCAATATGTAGCTGAGGATGACATAGAATTCCTGAGCTTCATGCCTCCGGTACTTCGATCGTGGGCGAGTGGGCAACACTACTACGGATCAAACACGAGGCCTCACACTGGCGAGGCAAGCCCTCCGCCCGCTGAATGGCAAACATCTCGAACTATTTCTAATTCCTGCCACACTTTCTTGAAGCCAAGCCTTCCGTGCTCCGTGACACAGATTTTAAAAATTGAAACCGGACAGGCAAAACAAATTGTTCAAGGTCATAGGCTAGGAATGGGGCGGAGTGGTGTCCTTGAACTCCAAACCGTGCCTCTTCGAAGCAGGGCACTTGATTGTCAACGAAGAATGATATTCGGGTAGTGGGCTGGAAGATGCTACCTCCTGGCTGGCTGTTCCCAAGGCCCCTGCAGAGGCCCCTTGGAGGGGAAATGGGGCTTTCCAGAGAAGGGAATAACTGACAAGTTGGGAGAGAGGAGTCGGTGAACTGCCACCCCTACCAAAAATTAGACCTCGTCATGAGGAAGCCACCCCCTGAGTGGGATGAGGGCGCCACGTCACCCAGCAAACCAAATCACATGTGAGAAGGAGCCTTAGGGCCGCATCCACAGCCTGAGCCATCCTGCCTCTCAGGGGGCTCACCCCAGCTCTCACCTGAGCAGTTCGAAGCCCAGTGGTCAGGACCCTGTCCTGCTCATGTCCTAGAGGTGTGAAACTCTGAAACGCACAGGATGATATCCTAAGGACAGGACCCAGGTCAACATATGCTCGCTCTGTTCCCTGGGTATAGGCTGCAGACAGTGTGGGTGTAATTCCTAGCCTATCTTCTCTTTACAACCCACCCCTCGAGGTCCTGTGTGTCAGTTTCTATGTGGGACATCATGGAGGCACCCGAAATGTTTCCAATTCCCGTGGCTAGGGAGGCCCAGCCTTCAGCTCTTCCACTGACTGTTTTAGTACCTAATACCATCGAGGATGTAGACGGGTCCAGCAGACACAGACAGGCCTCTCCAGGGGTAGGGCAGATGCTATTGAGTGGGCAAAGGATCTATGCACAAATTTCAGCCATAATAAGCAAGCATATGCCTATGCACAGAAACAAGGGACCTGACCAAAGTTTGGGTCCCCCAGCCACCCTGGCAGAAGAAAGTCAACCAGAAAAGCCACAGGGTAGTATCCTAGGGGTTTTGGACCTGTTAGACCATCTGGATCAAGGTTCTAAATCTCTCTGACTCAAATATCCCCATCTGTAAAATGGGTATTATTAGCCGTAACCAGTACATGGCAAGTATGCAACCTGGAAGCTGTGTGAACTTGCGTTGATTATGATATTCACACAGTGTGGAGAGTGAAACCATCCTGGACCATGTGTGTACTGGTTTCTGCCTCCAGAAATATGGAAATTTAGTGACAATACCACACATTTAATGAAACAAAAAATAACAATACGGTTGGCAGTGGTGGCTTTCAGCTTTAATCTCAGAACTCAGGAGGCAGAGGTAGACGGATCCCGAATCTGAGGTCAGTCTGCTCTACAAAGTGAGTTCTAGGACAGCCAGGGCCACACAGAGAAACTCTGCCTCAAAAAAACAATATATATATAGATATAGTATTATAATAAAACATATCAATAAGCCAGCTGTGGAGGGTCAAACCCACCATCTTAGCACTTAAGAGGCAGGAGGGTCAAGAAGCAGTGTTTCAAGAAATTCATAGTCACGTACTTAACACGAGGGGCCATGTGCAGGATACCTCATGGGTATTAACCAACTGAACGCTTACAAGGCCTTCATGAGGATGCTACTGTCTCCCATTTTATACAAGCAGAGTCTAAGGATAGACAGCAAAAAGGACTTCTCTGTACCAGGGTCACATAGGGACCTGCACAACCACTTTTAGACCAGGACGTCTACCTTCAGGGTCTAGATACATTATAAAACATTTATTATTTTTATTTTATGTGTGGGTGTTTGTCTGCACGGTGTGTCTGTGCCTGCAGAGATCAGAAGAATGTCGGCTCCACTGGCTGTTTATAAGCTGCCATGTGGGTGCTGGGAATAGAACCCAGGTTCTCTGGAAGGACAGTCAGTGCTCTGAACCTCTGAGCTATCTCTCTGGGTTCGCCCGGGAGAGCTCTTAATCACCCTCCAGCATGAACAAAGCAGTGGAAAGTGAATTAAGACCGGGATCAGGGATGTGACTCTGGGATAGTGAGCTGCCTTGTTCTGCAAGTTCCTGAGTTCCTTCTCAGTGTGGAAAAGAAGACACCAGAACAGCATGCCAGGGGCCGAGTGAGGACCAGAAGAAGGACTTGGAGAAACTGCAACATCCTAGCATTCTGGAGTATCTGGCTGGGGTGGGGGTGGGGCTGGGGCTGGGTGCGATACCACGTGCTCATTACTCTGCGTGCAGAGCACCAGTGCCGCAGGAAGCAGACTGTCAGTAAATATTTGTGGGAGGGAAGGGAAATTGTTATTGTATTCATTAGCCAAAAGCTGGACTCATTGTCTCCAAGAATGAAAATAGCTGTCTAAGATAAAGCTGAGATAGGGATGGGATGGGGGTCCGGTGGGGGTGGGAAGGCTGTGCCCAATCCCAGCTCCGGAGAATCAGAAGTTCAAGTCATACTCCGTTGCATTACAAGTTGGAGGCCAGCCTGGGCTACCTGAGACTGTCTCAGGAGTTGGGGAGAGGTCTTCCCTAGGGCTATCCCTTTCCTAATGTGGACTGATGGGATGGCCCACACTGGACCTCAGGCGCAGCTGTGTATAAGCTTTTGCCCGTTCTCTCGTGCACAGCCCGTGTCCTGGAGAGCAGGGGACCTTACCTTCTTCAGCGTCATTCCTCAGTGAGGCCTCCAGCAACGCTACACTGGCCTCGAAGGACACCTTCTTGCGACGTCCACCCGTGCTACGCTTCCGCTCATGCTTGCGCTTGCGATGAAGCAGGTCCTGCTCATACTGTGCCCACTTCTTCAGCTGCTGAGCCCGGCGCTTCTGGGCTGCGCGCAGGCGCTCCAGTGTAGGCACCTTCTCCAGCAGCTGCAGCTCTGTGAGCAGGTCCACGTGGCTGGCCATGGCCCCGCGCCTGCCCTTGCTCTGTCTGGGGCTAGCACCGTGAGCCCGGGGCCAGGGGAGCACAGGGGCTCCCGAGGGGCTGGAGCCTCATGGTGGGGCCTGCAGCAGGGAGAAAGACATGGAAATGGACTGGTCAACACACATCACATAGCATAGAAAGTCACCTGACCTCCCGCAACGGAGTTCAAAGCTCCTTTGAGGTTTTCTATTTGTGCCAAAAGTGAAAGGGCAGATTCTTAGAGTGGAGGCCCAGTAAGGCCTGGGCCCTGCTGTGAGCTGAGCCAGTGGCGGCCACTCACATTGAATTAATTACAGTAAATAAAATCCAATCTCACTGACACATCCAAGCGCAGACTTCCTAGTGGTTTCCATGTTGGACACCGAGATAGAGGCCATCCCACTATTCCAGAAAGTTCTGCTGCATGGTGGCACTTGCTCACCTCTCAAACCACAGTTAGCTAACAAGAGCCTGATCTTTGTACCGTTATTGTTCAAAGGGATCCTACTTCAAGAAATAAGTCATGTGACACTGGAAACCAGAGCGTATCTTGGAGCTCAGGACACCCTAGGCCGCACAGTATGGCCACAGAAGCTGTGGGGAATAGGGCTCTGCAGTAGAGCACTTGCCTGGCAGGAACCAAGTCCGGGTTCCATCCCCGGCACCCAGCATAAACAGGATGTGGAAGTGAATGCCTGTCATCCCAGCCCTGAGGAAGTAAAGGCAGGAGGATCAAAAGTTTGGGGTCATCCTTGGCTACATAGTGAGTTTGAGGCTAGTCTGAACTACATGAGATCCAGCCTTAAAAAAAAAAAAAGCCACAAATATGGAAGCCAATCATACACATGATGTCGAGCACTTGGGCTTCTGTGGTTTTGCTCGTTATGGGGCGTGCTGTAATGAGGATAGGCAAGAGGATGTAAGGTGTAGCTGACATGATTCTCTTTTTTTTTTTTTGGGGGGGGGGTTCTTTTTTTCAGAGCTGGGGACCGAACCCAGGGCCTTGCGCTTCCTAGGCAAGCGCTCTACCACTGAGCTAAATCCCCAACCCCCGACATGATTCTCAAAGCGCGGCCTGGGCACCCCAAGGGGGAACCCCTTCCAAGGTTTCCACCAAGTCAGAACTATTCCCCAACCTTTTCCATTCACGTTCTGTCCCTGGTGTGCAAGGGTCCTCAAGCTGCCCAGACTTGTCCTAGATTAACACAGACATGCTGTGACACTCGCAGCAACTCCTCTCTCTCTCTCTCCCTCTCCCTCTCTCTCTCTCTCTCTCTCTCTCTCTCTCTCTCTCTCTCTCTTTCTCTCTCTCTCTCTCCCTCCCTCCCTCCCTTTCAGTTGATTTAGGACAGTTACTTTGATTTTTCATCAAAATGTCCAGCATTGTTATAACACCCGATGAGTTTATATATTTTTTACATTTAGTTAGTTCTTTCTTTCCGTCATGAGGGTTCTAGGGATCAACCCCAGGTCATCAGGCTTGGTGGCAAGCACATTGACCAACTGAGCCATCGTGTCAGCCCTCAATTTGGAACTGTGAGACCGTCTCATAAAATCAAAAACATTAAAAATAAACAATTTGCATAAACAAAAGATTTTTAGGATCCTGAATGTCAGCAATTAAAGTGCTCCCGAACCCAAAAGTTTGCCAACTATTGGACCTGGAAACTCTTGGCCGAAGTCCCCCAGAACACATTCCTTGGAGAGCCTTCAAAAGAAAAGAACGCACATGCCCTCAGAGGTGAAGGCCAACTGGGCATCACATCAGCACAAACCTGTGCGTTCTCTGAGGCAAAGGAACGAGGTCTTTGCACAATCACTCGAAGCCTCTTGGAGACCCAATTCCTATCTGCAAAATGCTCTATCCCCTCCCAGAATTCCAGGGTAGTCAAGGAACTGGCCATAGCTGTACATCTACTAGCAAAGAGAATGGAACTCAGAGGAAGAAGAGATGGAGGCGTAAAGGCAGAAGACCCTTGACCCACCAGGTAAGGCTGTCTTGGGCTTCTGGGAGACACAGAAAGATGGGCAGGTCCACATTTGTGGAATGCAAAATGGCCACCTTCTCAGGAGTCAAACAAGCCTGAACTTTGAACTTTGAGAACAGTGACATGGCCCACCAACTGCAACTCACACTCTTCAGTGTTCCAGATTCTTGCTTATATATGTTTCCTCTAAAGTATTTCCACTAGTGCATACCGCCACAGCAAAATACCCACAGTTCCTTAGCTATAAGCGCCCCTCCTAGGAGCCACCCAACATCTCTCCTAAGCACCCCCAAACCCACTCACATCCTAGCCCATGGTGCTAATCTGTTCTTCATCTCTAGGCTTTTGTTCAAAGGACAATATAGAAACAGGAGTAGGAAGCAAGTAACATCATCCGACATCACTCCTTTGAGGGTCATCCAAATTATCATATCTATCAACAGTCTGTTCCTTTTTTATCGATATCTAGTAGTCCACTGCACATTAATTTGCTTCCCCATCCAGCCACTGGAAACGATCTGGGTTGCGTCCAGTTTGATGGGCAGGTTTTGTGAAGGTATAAGTTTTCCTTTTTCACGGGGGGAATGCCCAAATTCTACAATTGTCAGGGGCTCTGGTAGTTGCCCCCATTGGTTTTTTAAAAAAAAAATTGCCACTGTCTTCTCCAGAGGGCTTGGGTGTGAATGAGCAGGGCTCCCTGGCATCTCTCAGTGTTGTCCCTGCTCTCTACTTCAGCCACTGAAACAGCTACTGTGGCTGGAATTTTTGAGCATATGGGATTCAAAGGAATGCACCAACACACAATGTCATGGTGACATCAGGTCCCACGAGCTGGAGGACCAGATGCTAATTTTGCCTCTCTTTCTTCAAGTGAACACCTGCCCCGAGGACCAGCATGATTCAGAGATGGATGGGAGACCAGCTCTGCCTTCTGGGAGGTTCCTGCCTGTCAGTCTACCTATGAATCCACCCAGTCCCCTCAGCCACTTAAAGTAGGCACCATCAATGTTGTCTTTCAGATAAAGAAAACAGAAAGATGAAGCCATTTACACAATATCACACAGCTAGAAAATAAAGGAGCTGTGGTCTAGGGATGTACCTTGGTTGTTGGCCTGCTTCCTAATACACATGAAGCCCTAGGGACAGGGCTGCCCAGACCAAAGGGATCAAGGAAGTTTGAGGTCTGTGAGATGCACTTTCTGACTACAGGCCAGACTTAACCAGCAAACCTCCTGTGGTCTACTCATGTCTATCAGTCTGTTTGGGTTTAGCCCACACCATCCTCAACATCTCAATCAATTATGCATATTTAATACTTGGAGTTTTTAGATCCAATATCAGACTTTTATTTTTTTTAGAACACTTCGACATCTGGCCATGTGGACTCACACTGCAGCCACCAAAAGGTGCAGAGAAAGTCTGTGCCCTCTAATGATTCAGAAATGAATGGGGAACCAGCTCTGTCTTCTAATTTACCCCAGTCCATATCACCATCCTACCCAACCTGACCTCACATTAACTGTCCGGATCACTAGTTCCTGTAGTCACTGAGTCTGGAGCCTTGTGTTAGGCAGAGGGACGCAGCAGCCTCCAAACATTAGAGATCCACTCAGCACAGTCTTGGAATATCCACAACACTGACCAGGAGGCAGCTGTTTACATGCCTGCAGAGCTGTCCAGCAAGCACTCGGCAAAAGTGTGTAGGATTCTAGGGACTGGGAACAGACAGCACGCTTACATCACTCCCTGAAGAAGAGTTTCCACCAGTGTTGAACCCACCTAAGTATTCTGTTTGGTGTCTGACAGGGCTATAACTGCACACACATCCGCTTCATTATCAACAGTGATCACACACTGGGTAGGAAGGCCCCAAAACATGACAACTGAGGGTAGGAATAAACCATGCCATGCAACTGCTTGCCAAAATGTCTTCCTCTTCTCAAACACCTTCTTAGCTGGGTATAGAAGTGCATGCCTGTGATCTAGCACTCAAGAGGCTGAAACAGATTGGCTCCTGTGAGTCTGAAACCAGCCTGAGCTATATAGTCAAGTCCAAGATAGCCTAGGCTAATAGTATGAGATTGTGTCTAAATAAATAAATAAATAAATAAATAAATAAATAAATAAATAAATAAATAAATGTATGTCAAAAAAGAAACCTTCCTCAGTCATCGTCTCAACTGGGAGTTCTAAGCATGGAAAGAGAACCAACCAACTCCAGTGAAAAGCCACTGTTTTATATATGCAATACACATTAATAAAAACTATTGAAACCAAACCTAGTAGAATAGGCCTGTAATCTCTCCTCCCCTCCCTTCCCCTCCTCTCCTGTCCTTTTCTCTCCACAGGAACCTGAGATGGGAAAATGGCAAGTTCGATACCAGCCTGAACAAATTTGCAAGACTCTGTCTCAAAAGAAAAAGAAAAAATATCTGAAGACACAGCTCACTGGTAGAAGGCTCGCAGCACGGGCCTTTGCAAACAACAGAATATACCCTTTTCATGCCTTTCTTTTTAAATCTCCAAAGGTTTCTGAAGAAAAGAGCATCATCAGTCTGGTGCTCATAGGCAGTAACATCTTTAGAGCCATGCCAGTCTCTCCCTCTGAGGTTTCCTGCCTGGGGGAGGGGGACAGTGATAGTATTTAAGAAGAAATGTAAAAGCATCATTTGGTTTTCTGTGGATGTTTTCACAGCTACTGTTTATTTATGGAAGTGACATGAAATTTCCTTCTTTATATATATAAAACTCCACTTCAATCTACAACTAGTGACTTGGTAGTAAAGGAAAATGAATTAGTGACAGAATTCAGTGTTGGCAGGATATGTAAGTCCCTGACATTTGGGGAAGCCGCCTCACGACGACAACTGGTTCTCATGACAACAGTCTTAGAGGAGAACGACTCGCATGGATGGGTTTGGGGGGGGGGCGTGTTCCGTGGTTTAGTTTTAGTGCTGGGGGTTGGGGGTAGGGAACCGAAGGCCTTCCGTACAATGTGCAGGTTCTCTGCAGCTTACAGCCTCAGTCCTAGAAGCACCCATAGGTACTCAGCAAATGCTTTTCAAGCACTTGCCACACACCAGGACTGTGCTGAGGAATGAGGATACAGCTGGTGAAAGGCAGACGTGGTCCCTGTCTAACCGATGGATGGCAAACAGCCAAGATGGCAGAGAATGGCCAGCAGCCTGGGGCAGGGCCCTGACTCCTCCCATGAAGTTCCCTCCACAAGCTCCAGACAGACAGAAAGTTTACTGCTTTGCCCTCTTTGCTCTGGGCCAAGCAATTAAGGACAGTCGACCAGCCCCCTGGAGAAAGGTAGGGACAGCATCTCCCAAGAGCAGTAAAAGGGGCCAGGGCATATTTTCTGTCACTTTGCCCCTCCCACCTTACCCCTTGGGTTCCCTTGCAGCACGGCCCCAGGACAGTTCCCTCCTGACTGCTAGTTTTCAGGTGACCTAGTTTCCCCCAATAGACCCACACACCTCCTCCGCCCCCATCCGAGAAAACCCTGCTTGGGCTAATTAAAGAATTGCCTGGTGCAGGCGGACGGCAGCCAGGCAGCGGCAGCCAGGCAGCCGCACCCCCTGTGGCCTCCCACCCCCCCAGGAAGGGCTTTGGCCTGGGTGCTGGGAGATCCCAGGAATCCAAGGCTCCATTGAGCTTGGAAGCAGTGGCTTCAAGAAACTCCTGCATCCCAGCCCACACTTGGACAATGGAAACAGTGCAGGTACCTGGCCCTGGGAGAACAACAATCTTCACGTTCTAAGGGGATCCCCAAAGAGGCCAGGCTTGGAGGTAAACCAATGGAATAGCAATAGCTTAAGCCTGGGGCATGGTGAAAGTATCAATGGACCATCGCACACCCCTGTGGGACCTCGGCTCATAAAGGGACTGGGCTGGGGATATGATATGGGCTCTGTGCAGGCAATGAGGTCATCAGGAAGTGTGTGATTGCGAGAGTCCAGGGGAAGTAGGGTGGGGTACTGACTTTTCCCAACATCTGGGCCACATACCAAAATAGCTCAATTGTGACCGACAGGAAGTTTAAGGCCAAGGCATTGAACCCTGGGAGAAGCGGGGAACAGGCCACCAAAGTGTCGTCACCTTGCCCCCTAGACCTTGAACCTGCCAGCTGGCAGAATCTAAACTTGGTTCTTCTCCATGCACATACACATCGTTGCTGCCCCGGGAGAGCAGGCCAGGGTGAGCATCTGGGCTCCTGCAGACTGGGCACCGAGAGACTGGCCCTTAAGAAAGTTGACCAGGGTCCTCTGGGGAAGTGGAGCCATGGTGTAACGGGAGGCACAGCAGATGAAAGGCTATTGGTAGGGCTGCTGATCAGGATGACGGAACTCCTGAAGAAGAGTATATTAATGGGGGGGGGGGGTGTCAGAACGCCTTCATTATCCTGGGCCCTGACTGGTCAGAGGTCTTGGCAAGGGCCTGAGCCCAGATAGGGATTGGTTCTAGGGTAGGCAGATGTCCTAAGTTGGCTCAACCAGAAGTTTCCTCTTCCTTCTGCCTGACAAGCCAGAAGACTGAAGTAAAGGTGCTCGGAAGGCAGTCTCGAGATGAAGCCAATGCCTGGATGGTACAGGAGATGAAGGGGTCCTCTGATCACTAAGACGCTGGATCCCAGCTAGCCAGACCAACACACCCCATGCATTACGTAACCCAGTTCCTTATAACCCAGAATAAACACGTGGCAAGGATGCTTTTAAAGATGCAGGGCTAGGGACCCCAGGAAGGGCTGTGGCCTCTGGCAGAAGACCATTATCAACATGTGGATGTTCTCCTACAAAGGCTATGACGCAACAGGTCTAAGTGAAGGGCCAGCCTTGAGGAAGGGCAAAACCAACAAGGTTGGGTTCCATCAGTAGTCATGTCTGTTGACTTGGGAGAAAGGAGACACACACACACACACACACACACACACACACACACACACACACACACACATACACGAGCAGCTGATTGACACTTCTTTGGAATTGAGGCTACTGGTTTGAGAAAAACAACATGAGGGAAGGGGAATTCGAATTGAAGAGACTTTCAAACATGAGTCAGAGAGAAAGAGTTTCAAAGTTCACACTGTGAAAATGTTGGCTCCCCCACCCCCCCCCCCCCTCCCTCCTGTTCCTTGGCTATTCTTTTCCACAGTCTTGGCAGGCACCGGAGGAAGGGCCACACGAGTGCTTTCCTCCCCGTGTTTCCTGCATGGCTGAGCATGAGGGGAAAAGGAAAACAAAACAAACAGCCCGGTGCCTCCTCCCAGCTCTCACTCGGGACCTGCTTTTTCTCTAAAAGGATGCACACCCCCGCCCTCCCACAATACAGCTGAATAACATCACCCTCAGTACAGAGATTCAAGATGCTCCACTCGTCAGCAAAGAGACTTGCTCCAGATATCCGAATTAGAAATCACCCCTGTCCCTCCGGCCCTGTTTTCAGGGGACTCGGTGCACTGATTGTCCTACTCCTGCAAGGATGACCCTTTTAGGCTCTGGGCTCAGTCACCATTCACAGGCCTCCTGGTTCTAAACCTGAAGAAGGATCAGGGCCCCCCAGGGAACTGCTCCTCAACTCCATTTCTCCCAGACATGTTACTTCATTCAGAGCTCTTAATAATGGATCTGACCGTCTGCCTGAAGCCCATTTACAAGGTTTCAAAGTTAAAGTCAAGAGGAGGGAGGCAGAATTCATAATTCTGGAATAAAGAATAAAGAAAACCGGAATAAAGAATGACCAGATAACCCAGGGACCTGGGCTCTCTCTGGAGATGAATCATGGTCAGCTCTGGGACACCAATGACCTTTACTTGGACTAATCGAGGACACTGGTTGCTTCAGCCTCAGTCAAGGTCAGGCTTGTGGACAGGCAATATAGAGGTGCCATCAGCCTGAGGGAAAAACCCTTCTAGTGCAAAATTAGAGGCCAGCCCTGGAACAATGGCAGGGTCCCCCAGAACTCAATAACCAAAGAGACAAGAACCAGTCATGTGGCAGACAGGTTTCCCAGGA
Source organism: Rattus rattus (assembly GCF_011064425.1). Lineage (NCBI taxonomy): Eukaryota > Metazoa > Chordata > Mammalia > Rodentia > Muridae > Rattus > Rattus rattus. Next base: position 138,032,741 of record NC_046158.1, on the reverse strand, counting down.
GCCCCAGTCCTGGTCGGACTGGGAAAGCATCCAATCAGAGTAAGGATTTTGCTGCGCATGTCTGGAGTCCCACGTCTGACAACACAACCTGTCAGGTCCGTTTCAAACAGATGATTGGTTGGTGTTTGGCATTGGCTCTGCATATAAAGGTAAGATGGCCTCCTTAGGCTTCTAAGGGGTCGATTTCAAAGGGGTCGATGGTTCAGTGGATACAGGAAGCCCATGAACACATCAGTCATCCACACTGAGCTTCCCATTAGACACATGAACCCAGAGAAGCCAGACCACTTGTAGGTAAGAATGCCAGTGTGGGGAGGGGCCCGGGGGACAGATACAGAGGCCAGGGATACGAAGACCTGATATAATATCTGTGAACGTCCCATGTGGTCCCATCAATCATAGTCACCAATTTCCCAAAGAAGCTTATATAACAGCTATGTAGAGGGAAATGGGAATCATATTACAGACACAGTTCCTCCAAGGTTGGGGGTGTGGAACCCCACCCCCATCCCCTGTGCAGGAACCGAAGAAAAAAACTTCCTCCCAAGCTGGAGGATCCTTTTCAAAGCAGGCCACCTGCGGCCACAGAACACCCTCCCTGATCACAGGTCGTTAAACAAGGAGCGGCTGTTAGGACTGTCTAACTCACCCCCTCTGCACCCCTCCCTGCCCTCTGACATTCTTGACCAAGCTTCCTTCCTGTGTGCCAACTCTTAGGTTGTTTGAGTCCATTTAGGGCAACGTGAGGAGAGAGGTTATCAATGGGAATGATTAGCAGCGTCTGCCATGGCCATAGACGTGGGCGGGGACTATGAACATACCGACTGCAATTCTGGTCTACAGCACGCTTACCTAAACTTAAGATTTCAGTGTCCGCTTTTGCTCCCTCGATTAAGATTCTAGTCCTCGGTGTGGGGCTATGGCTTAGCGAGTAAAAATCTCTGCTCAAACACGAGGACCGCTGTTCTGATACCTAGAACTTACACAAACAGTGCTCTGGAAGGGCAACCAGGGGTTCCCTAGATCAAATTGCCCAGATGAACTAGAATGCTCTAAAGTTCAAGTGAGAGGCCCTGACTCAGAATATAAGGTAGAAAGTGAAGACACCCACCTCGTTCTGGCTGCTTTTGGGTGTCAACTTGACACAAGCTACAGTCATCAGAGAGGGAGGGGTCTCTGTTGAGGAAATGCCTCCATGAGAACTCAGTTAGTGAACTAATGAACATGAGAACTCATTCTCAATTAGTGATCAATGGAGAAGGACCCAGACCACGGTGGGTGACGCCATCACTGGGCTGCCTTCTAGATCCTATAAGAAAGCAGGTTGAGCAAGCCATGTGAGGCGGACCATATAGAGCCCTCCACGGCCTCTCCATCAGCTCCTGCCTTCAGATTCCTACCCTGCTTGAGTGCCTGACCTGACTTCCTCCAACGATGGACCATGATAAACTGAGTAAATTCGTTCCTCCCCAACTTGATTTTTGATCATGATGTTTTCACGGTAGCAACAGAAATTCTAAGATGAACCTCTAGCTTCTACATGGGCCATATACACATTAATACGCACACGCGCGCGCGCACACACACACACACACACACACGCATGCACATGCACACGGGTGCGCGCGCACAAAGCCAGTTTAATATTCTAGTCTTTTTTTTTTTTCTTTTTTTCGGAGCTGGGGACCGAACCCAGGGCCTTGCGCTTGCTAGGCAAGCGCTCTACCACTGAGCTAAATCCCCAACCCCAATATTCTAGTCTTTTTTTTTTAAGATTTATTTATTTATTATATATAAGTACACTATAGCTGTCTTCAGACACATCAGAAGAGGGCATCAGGTCCCATTACAGATGGTTGTGAGCCACCATGTGGTTGCTGGGATTTGAACTTAGGACCTCTGGAAGAGCAGTCGGTGCTCCTAACCACTGAGCCATCTCTCCAGCCCCCCAATATTCTAGTCTTAAAAGGCTAGAATATTATCAAACCAGATAGAAGGACCTCTAGAATCCCAGGACACTATTTGAACAACATAGAATCACTGTCACTTCAGAGGTGGACAGGACCCTAACCCGCTCTTGTGGATAGAATGATCTCAGCTCCATCCCACTAAGGAGCTGAGGGCCAGGTTCTAGAAACTGACATCCTGAATCAACGACAGCAAAATGGCAGCACCTACAGCTGACTGCTCCCTCTCCTCAGACTGTCCCTGACGCACAGAGACACAGCATGTTGTGGAGGGTCCATTCTTAAAGGGTGAGAGAGCCGAGGCCCTGACACCAGCTGATATCCCTCTCAACCCAGAGATCACCTGCTTGCCCATCCCTAGCACTGTGGGATACCCAGCCTTTCTAACAAAGAGAAAGCACTGTGGTCCAATCACTAACAGGACTCCTCTCTCCACTGCAGACTCCTGGAACACAGCCCTGGAGAGCTGTCACCCCTACACCCACACCCCTTCCCCCTGCAGCCAGAGGCGAGCTTAGGAAGTTGCTGGGATGGGGATTTTTACAAGACTTCTCATAGGAACTATTTGCTGAGGTGTGTGAAATAGCTCTGGAGAAGCAGTTAAGTTTGAAGAAGGTCGTACCAGAGAAGCAGTTAAGTTTGAAGAAGGTCATACCGGAGGACAGGATAAGAGAGGCAGGAGCCAGAGTGACCCAGAGTTGATGGCAGCTCTCTGCCAATCGGTGGCAGATCTGGGATCCAAATGCAAAGTTTGTGCACCAAAACAACAGCAGGCAGCACCCTGTGTGTTTTAAAAGATCCTCCACGTGAAGTACAGGACTTCAGAGTCTGCAGCATTAGCAGCGAGACACCGAAGATGACATATTGGTTAAGTAAGCAGAGAGAGCAATTCGCCAGAGAGAAGGTCACTGTCAAGATCCTTACAGAGCAGAACACACGCTTAGCTGAACTTACGGGAAGCCTTTCAGGGCCTGTTATCTGTGCCCATGAAGCGAACCCCCGGGAAGAGAGGACGCCAAGAAACAACAGCAGCTCCTCCCATTAGCACCCCTTCCCCTATCAAGCTCGACTGTAACACCTCTTGGGAGTGCTGCACTAATATTCTGAAGCTCGAGGTATTGTCTCCATTCCAAAGAGGAGAAGACTAGGCTGAGGCTATCGTTCAGTTGGGAGGGCACTTGCCTAGCATTCCCAAGGCCCTGAGTTCAATCCCCGGCACCCCGTGAACATCTGCAGCCTTAGCATATTGGAGGGAGAAGCTTTGGAGTTCGAAGCCATCTTTGGCTTGATATCAAGTTTGAGAACAGCTTGGGATGTACGAGACCATCTCAAAACAAAACAGAAACAGAAGGCAGACTGGGAAAGGTTAGGGCACTTGTAAATAGAGCTGGGTTCCAGCTTCTCCGTGTTGGCATCTCCTCCTTATCAGCCTGCCATTTGTTTGATGGGCCGGTGCCTGGGCCATTTGCTTGGCGTTTTTTAATATTGTCCCCTACTTGAAAATAAAAGAGAAAAGCCAGGCAAAGATGAGCTCAGATGTCTGAGTGATGTAAGAAAAATTATTCTCGTTCCGTTTTTTTGTCTTGTTTTGAGTCAAAATCTCGTGTAGCCCAGGCTAACCCAGAACTCAGTTTGTAGCCAAAGATGAATTTGAGCTCCTGATTCTCCTGCCTCTGGCTCCTGAGTACTGGGATCTCAGATCTGTCCTGATACTTGACTAAAAGAGGGATCCTTGGGTGGGTGGTCGAGGAGGAGAGCACCCTCATAGAAGAAGGGGGAGAGGGAATGGGATGGGGGGTTATGGATGGGAAACCAGGAAAGGGGATAACATTTGAAATGTAAATAAAAAAATCCAATAAAAAAATAGAAAGACTCTTAAGGGAAATAAATAAAGTCCACATCAAGGTTTTTTTTGTTTTGTTTTTTTTTTTGTTTGTTTGTTTTTTTGTTTTTTTTTTAAAAGCTGATTCAAGAAAGAACTTCTCTTATTGGAGTAACTGACTCGTGTGTAGGCTTGGTCTGGAAACAGATAAACCCCATTCCAAACTTCATCTCCTGTCCCTTTCAAGGCTCCAGGAGCTCAGGCTCCATGACCAAATATTCTCTTTCTGGTGAGTGAGTTTCTATCCTCATTTCACGCCGAACAACTCCCAGACCGGATTCACAACGGCAACTGTCTGGTCCTCTCTTGCCTAGCACACGAAACAGTTAGCTTCCAGATCCTCCCCAGTTTGATGAATTTTTTTTTCCTCCCCACATGCGGGTTTTGAAGTTTCCCGGTACTGCACCCGTGACCTCCTGTGTTACCGTGCAGGGATGCACGCTGTGGCCGACTGTTTCAGTCACTCCCCTGTGATCTGCAGCCAGAGTTCCTCCCTTTGATTCCCTCCTCCTGGGCATGCAGCACTCTGAGCAGACCTGGCTTCCCTATTCCCTTTGAACCTGAAAGTCCACTGCAGGAAACTGTGTTACTATAGCAATAGAATCCAGCTTCCTGAATCAGAACCCCAGGCTCACTCTATTAACCGTGGTACTTTGCACTCAGATGTCTGGGATGCTCATTTCCTCTCAAATGATGGCTTCTCTCTCTAGTGCAAATCCAGGCTCATTAACAAGCCACCAGTTCAGAGAGGTTCCTTTTAGCGGAGTGTATGTACACGCTTGTGCATGTGTGCACATACACAAGCAGATGCATGGAGGAAGGTCAGAGGTCACAGGGCCGATGTCTGGTATCTTCCTCCATCACTCTCCACCTTGTTTTTTGAGACCCAGTCTTTCAATGGGCCTGAAATTCACTGATTCGGCTAGACTGGCTGGGCTGAGCGGTGAATTCCAGTGGTCCACCTGCCTTCGACTCCCCACAGTGGGGCTACAGGTGTATGTGCTACCCTAACTTTCACACCTCAGGGTCTCACACTTGTGTGCAAGCACGTTATGAAAGGCTCCATCTCCTTGGCCCTAATTTGGGGGTTTCTTTGGCTATTTACTCTACCCGTTCACTTCTATTCTCGGCCTTACTGGCTTAATCAACAGATGAGTGTGTATTGTCCCTGCTGCACCAGGAGCAGGAAGGTGGGCGGTTCCGAGGGCTCCTGAATGGACAGCCCTGTTGCTCAGCAAGATTCTACAGCTACCAAGGGCAGAACGTTCCTGCTGGGCCCACCTTCCAGCCTACATACAACTGTGGACTGGGCACCATTGGTCCACTTTCCAACAGAGGTGGAAAACACCAAGAATCAGGCAGAACCTGGAAGGGACTCAGCATTGAAAAGAATGTGAGGGGGGTTTCCCTCCATCGGACCTGTGTGTCGTGGCTAAGCTTTGGGTAAAAATTTCTCTCCCGTGACTTAATTTAGAGGGCAAAATTCGGTCCATGATATCTGGACGTAAAGAAAGGTATCCCTCCCCCAAAAGATAAAGTCACAGGACAGTAGCCCGAAACACTAAGTAGGATTTTTATGGCTTGATGTGTGGTAGCACACGCCTAGAGAGGGAGGCAGGAGTTCAGGGCCATCCTCAGCTCATACTGATTTGAAAGCCAATCAAGGCTACACGACACCCAGTCAAGACAGAAAGGGGGTGGGGAGAGAAACGGGATGGAGGCGGAGCCTGACTCTGCCTGAATGCTAGATGCCCTAGGAAGATGCCAAGCAGTGCAAACGAGGCTCAAAGAAGGGACCAAGGTCCCAGCTGTTACCTACTGTGCTGGCTCCTTTTATGTCAACTTGACATAGGCTAGAGTCGTTGGAGATAAGGGAGCCTCAATTCCAAAAGTCTCCATTAAGATTAGGCTGTAGGCAGGCCTTGGAGCATCTTCTTAATTGGTGATTGATATGGAAGGCTCGGCCAGTTGTGGGTGGTGCTGTCCCTGGACTGGTGGTCCAGCGTGCTATAAGAAAGCAGGCTGAGCAAGCCATTAGGAGCAAGTCAGTAAGCAGCACTCCTCCATGGCCTCCGCATCAGCTCCTGCCTCCAGGTTCCTGCCCTGTTTGAGTTCCTGTCTTGACTTCCCTCAGTGGACAGTGACTTGGGATCTATAAGTCATCTTTCCTCCCAAAATGCTTTGGGTTACCACGTTTTATCACAACAGCGGTTGTCCTGACTAAGGCGACTGCCCAGGGGATGCTGTTTAGAGTGGGAGGTTGGGCGAGCTGGTAGCCAGTTCTTTAAAATCTTTCATTTCTGAGAAACACAGGAGAATCCAGACTCTCTCTCTCCAAATCTTGACAATGCTCAGGATGTAAGCTAAAATTACTATAAAAGGGCTGGAGAGATGACTCAGTTGTTAACTGCACTTGCTGTTCTTCCAGAAGACCCAGCTTGGGTTCCCAGCATCCATATGAAGACGCGAGGCCATAGTAACACTAGCTCCAGGGTCTCTGATACCCTCTTCTGGTCTCTGTGGGCACCAGGCATGTACATGGCACACATACATACACGCAGACAGAACCCTTACATACATAAAATATTTTTTTTCTCCTGAGACAAGTTCTCACTGTGTAGCTCGGGATGGCCTGGAATTGGCTACATTGACCACAGGGGCCTCACACTCACAGAGATCCGCCTACCTCTGTTTATCAAGGGCTCGGACAAAGGCATGTAGCCACCGCACCTTGCCAATAACTCTTTAAAAATAAATAAAAATAAAGTAAAACTATTATTTTAAAAAAAGTTAAATAGAGGGGAAAAAAAGAACTAGAAAAATGTAACCCAAACGTAAGAGGGAAAAGATAATCGATGATGCTTTCTCAAAATGAAAGAGACACTGAAATCAACGGGGTTAGGATTCTTAAAGCAAACACGCCAGCTTTGCTCGAGGATGTAAAGAACGTTAATGCTTGCAATAAACAAACAGATCAGAAATCCCAGGTATGCTAAGTAGGCTACGGTAGTGCATGCCTGACATTCTAGTACTCAGGAGGCAGAAGCAGGATTTTGAGTTAAAGATCATTCTGGGTTAGATAATGAGGCCCTGCCTCAAGAGAGAAAGAAAAAGAGGAGAGGGGGGTGGAATGGAAGAGGGGACAGGAGGATGGCGATGAAGAGGAGGAAGAAAGATTCAACCAAAAAACCAACACCATTAACCTACCCAGCCCCATTGTCCTTCGCTCCTGTGAGAGCTGTGTTTCTCTCTAAGGACAATTACACGGTTCTGATATTTACTTTAACTATCTTTTCCAGTGTCTTCCTAATGCCTGGCTCTAGGCAAGCTTTGAAGAGCGAAACTATTCTTTTGACCAGCTCTGATAGTAACTTCCAGGCACGCTACTAGTTTACCTATGGTCTTCCCATCTCACTCAGGCCTTAAATGGAGACTCAGGTCTTCCCAGGTTTCTCCCCAGAGCTCCATAGCATTGCAGCTCAGCCTCCAGAACCATCCTGGTGAGCTATGTGTCTCCTGCCTCAGAGCACACACCTGAACATCCCCTTCCTCAGCAAAACACCCTCCTCTGTGGAACTCCAGGCCGGGTGCATGACAAACTCCTGCCACAGGCATTCATGCAGCCCTTCCTCGCTCCCACCGGCTTCTCAAGAAAGAGCAGCTCTGCCTTAAGAGATGCCCAGAGAGGGAGAGGGTGGGAATGCCCACCAAAACCCACAGGGATGACCACCGAGACCAGCAATGGCTCCGTGTGGATTCTCGTGTCCTGAGTGAGATACAGAGCGTGTTCAGACACATTCCTTAAAGCAACCCAGCAATAACCTATAAATGTGGGTAAACACACTGCTTAATCCGGCAATCTCATCCCTAAAACAGACCCAACAGAAAGTCCTATGGGAAGTTGCTAAGCACACACACACACACACACACACACACACACACACACACAAACCTTTTTTTTTTTAATTTCATTTTAAAAGAAAACCCAACAAGGCAGTTCAATGGGTAAAGGGACTCACAAGCCTGGTGACTCAACTCCAATCCCTGGGTCCCAGGCAAAGGAGAGAAGCCACTCCACAAAGTTTTGTGGGTTTTTTTTTTTGCACTGCTTCTTTGCATAAAGTCATCACAACTTTAAGAGCACCGATATGCAAGAGCGCCATGTTGGCACGTCCTACTTTAATGGCTCTGAGGCACAGCCAGGAATTGGTATGTTTAAAAGTTCCCCAGGTGGGTGTGATGTGCCTCCAAGAACCACCACAGCGGGCCTTGGCAACCCTCCCTGTTGCTTCTTGGAGCAGCAAGTGCTACTTCCATGGAAGGTCTAAAGCAAGATGTTTCTGCAGAACCCGGGGCACACGGAAGGATGAGAATACGCTCAACGCAGAGAACAGACTCCATGATGAAATGATGCCTTTGTCATTGGAATTATCTCAGACGACATTCCTGCCCCGAGCTGAGTGTTTTACCTACCGTATCAGATTTAGCACCCATAACAGGCCTCAGAAAATGTACTGTATACCTTTTGTCTGTGTGTGTGTGTGTGTGTGTGTGTGTGTGTGTGTGTGTGTGTGTATGTGTGTGTGAGATGGGGTTACGTATGCAAGAACACCCAGCCATGGATGCCAAAGGAAAACATCGAGTATCCTGCTTCTTCACTGTCCACCATACTCACTGGAGACAGGCCCTCTCACTGATCTTGAAGGCTGGTCCCAGCAAACGCCAACAATCCTGTCTCTGCCTCCCACAGTGCTGGGCTTAAAGGTGTGCAGGCCCAGGCCTGGCTGGGAATTCAGACTCAAGACCTCATTCTTACAGCCAGCACTTTTACCATTGTGCCATCTCCTGGCCTTTATATTCATTCATTCATTCATTCATTCATTCATTCATTCATTCTTGTTATTTTTGTGAGACACGGCCTCACTATTTAGTCCCAGCTGGCCTGAAATTTGCTAGGTGTAACGAGCCGGCCTCAAATCCGTGGAGATCTACATGTTAAGTAGATCAAGTGTTAACATTAAAGCGTGTGTGTGCCACCTCTCCAAGCCAAAACCTTCATTCATAACGACTGTTAGAGCTGCCTTGGCAGTCAGGGCTTGACAGCAGTAACAGGACTAGGGCCTCATTCTCCACTGCACTCTACAGTGAGCTCTGCATACTGGGCCAGGCAATGCCACAGCCTAAAAAGTGGGTGAGCTCCACAACCCCTTTCAGGGTTGCTGCTCCCGGCCTCGAACTGGCCCCACTGAGTAAATGCATGCCCAGAAATAGTAAATGTCTAGCTCAGGCCTGTGGCTGGGTGAGGCCCCCATGTAGATGGGCCTCTTCTTTTTGCATTAGGAGGCCCCTCAACAAACCACAGGGCGAACTCTAATGCTCACTTCCTCACTGGCAACTGCTCTGTGCGTCTGATTCACCACAGCCAAGCACACCGCCCACATCCAACCTTTGTGACCTCCAACGGTGTGAGTTTTGATCTCTGTCTCTTGATCTCTGTCTTTCTGGACTAGCATATAGCTAGCTCCTCTCACACGGGAGGGATCAGAAATCATTTCAGGCTTCCAATTTACCTGAGGGGTCTGAAAAACCTCTCCAATGAACCCATCAGTAAACTTGGAAACCACCATAATTCTAGTTTGAATTGACCCTTCCTAACTTCCTACCCCTTCCCCTACTCCCCAGGTAGCTGTATCATTTTTCTGGTTCTCTATCAAGAGCTCCCCCTACACTCACTCTCTCTCTCTCTCTCTCTCTCTCTCTCTCTCTCTCTCTCTCTCTCTCTCTCTCTCTCTGCCCACTCCCCACACCATACCCCTATGGGGTGTGAGACAGAGTCTTGGTAGCCCAAGCTGACCTTGAACTCACAATCCTTTTGAAGTGCTGGGATGATACAGGCATCATGGCTGACTTCAAGTTGTTTCCTTCTGAGACTGTCACCCACCTCATTCCAGGATACAGTCCATGTTGTTTCTGAGGAGTTCACAGTGCTGACCATGAAGCTAGGTTTGATCAGTAGCCACTGGCTTAGACATGCACCCCCAGGGTACGACCTGAATGACACCGTTTCACACTTATTTTGTTTAACCACATATCTGCCAACCCTAAGAGATGAGCTCAACCTAAGGGTGGATGCTGGCTCAAGTTAACTTTATATTTAACCTGAAGGCCAAGTGGAATGAAGCTCCTGGGCATTTAACAATCTTTATAAAGGCGCCATCAAATGATCAAAAAAAATCTGATTTACTGGCTCAGGCTATTTTACAGGTTGAGCAATGAAATATCCAAAATCCAAAGTGCTCCAAGAGCCAGAGCTTTTTCAGATCTGCTGTGAAGCCGTATGGGATAGTTCCACCCTGACCTGTGGCAGACCATAGTCAAACCCAGCGCGCTAAACCGTATCACAATAGATCACCTCCGGACTCTGTAGACGGTGTATATCTTAAAAAGCAAACAAACATGAAGGCAGGTGAGACGGCACAGGCCTATACTCCCAAGTGCTCGGGAAGCTGAGGGAAAAGAAGTTTAAAACCACCTAGGCTACTTACACCCTGTCTCAAAGTTACAAACCCTAAGAGCAGGTTCTCAGGGGTTGACGATGACTTAGTCTGTACAGTGCTTGCTGCCCAAGCATGGGGACCTGAGTTCGAGTCCCGGCATCCCTATAAAAGCTGACATGGCGATATGGGCCTATAGCCCTAACATGAGGAAGCAGGGACAAGAGAATCCCCAGGGCTTCTGGCTGATCATCTGACACAGTTGGTGAGCTCCAGCTGAGTGACAAACCTTGTCACGAAAGTAGGGTGACAAGTGACTGAGGAACAACATACTGGGTGTTGACCTCTGGCTTCCACATGCATGTGCAGACACACACACACACACACACACACACACACACAGGGTTGTCTATGTTCATGAGTCCCAGATCAATCCCAGTAAAGAGAAAGTAGGAGGGGAAAGGGGGAGGGGAAGCCAGGAGGACGAGAAAGAGGAGGAGACGACAAATGAATTCTTGTTTGGACTTGGGTCCCATCTGTGAGGCATGTCATTGTGAATCTGAAAATATTCCAAAATGGGATCGAGGGGAGGGGGGGATGCAAAACATCCCGACATAGGCTCCTCGGTTGGTACCCATTAAGAAGGAAAGTGCTTACCACCAGTGCGGAAGAAAGCATGGGCAGCTTCCACACCGGAGAAAGCAAGTCATCGAGAGCTGACCCAGTTCAAACGGCGACGACGTCTGCTTACGGGCGAGCTCAGAGTGGTTGCACCAAGATAAAATCTGCAGAACCCACGATGGCACATTATGCTCTTGTCGCAACGTGAAGCCATTTTTTTAAAGATATGCATGTATTCATGTCTGTCGCTGTGTGCGAATGTATGCTGAGTGTGTACCACGTGTGTGGGGATGCCTAGGGGAGCCAGAGTGTCTACTCCCCTGGAGCTGGAAGTTACGAGCCACCATATGGAAGCTGGGACTCAGACCCTGGGGCCCTGAAGAGTGGTGTGCACTATGACCCACTGAGCTGTCTCCCCAGTCCCTAAAAGGAACAACAGAATGAGGGTCGATGAGAGTCCCGGGAAGACTCTCGCTTTACATTACACTCTCCACATCTCTGTACTGTTGGAGTTTTATGATGCGTTTGTATCCTTTTTATAATTAAAAAAACAAAGCATAAAACACAGCAATAAGAAAAAAAGGTGCATTATACGTCAATGGGAACAAAACCAAATGAAACCTCGTTGAAAATCATTCTTATTTCATCATAAAACAAGAAGCTGTGTCCATCCCGCGACGTCAGCTCTCTGTCCTGTCCATAGGACAGCTGAGGATGTCAGCAATTCTAGACAGCAACCACGAAGGGCCAGGGAGGCTGAAGACAGTGTTATCCTACCTTGCTTTTTCTTAAAATTGGGTGACAAGAAACAGGGCCATCTCTGTTGGGGGCACTGAACTGAGAGCTCACTGGGCTGCCTCAGACACTGGGGCCTCACCAATACCAGAAGCAGGGGCTACAGATGCTGAAAGAAGCCATGATTATCAGCCACCCAGGGAAGAACATGAATGACCCAATCCCTGAGACTTAACGATACGGCGCTCTGCCCCCAGTCTCTCTGCTCTAGACTGTCCAGGACTCACAGAAGCCCATGTCAACAGCAAGATGGCAGGAAGAGTTTATTTCTAGCCATATATCCTGTGGCTTTGCAGACTCGGTACTGAACCATCTGTGTCACATATTGTGGCCATGCATATGTGACTACAGGAGGTGGTAGAGACAGGGGTACCACCTGAAGCCAGCCAAGTTCACTGCCAGCCTCCCTGTCTGAAGGAAAGACCAGAGGACACTCACCCCAGCCGGGGTGGGGGTGGGGGACAGAAAGACAGACAGACAGACAGAGACAGAGACAGACAGAGACAGACAGAGACAGAGACAGACAGACAGACAGAGAGAGACAGAGACAGACAGGCAGACAGATAGAGAGACAGAGAAACAGACAGAGAGACAGTTGGAGACAGAGAGAGACAGACAGAGACAGAGACAAGAGACAAGAGACAGAGACAAGAGACAGAGAGAGGCTCAGTGGCTCCAGTATTTGCCATACAAGTGTGAGAAACAGTTTGGATCCCTAGAACCCATAGAAAAATTAACACCGGTATTGAATGTCTGAAATCCCAGCAATCCTGCCTAGAGATAAGAGGCAGACAAGAAAATCCTCAGCCAGCTCCCCAGCCAGCTAGCCTGGAGCACACACTGGCAAAAAACAAGATCCAGTCTCCAGCAAAGTAGAGGGTGAGAACCAACCCCTGGGGTGCTCGGATCTCCTCTCTCTCTCTCTCTCTCTCTCTCTCTCTCTCTCTCTCTCTCTCTCTCTCTCTCTCCCTCTTTCTCTCTCTCACACAGAGAGAGAGAAAGAGAGAGAGACAGAGAGACAGAGACAGAGAGAGACAGAGACAGAAAGACAGAGACAGAGGGAGACAGAGATTTTAGTCAGCACATGTGATAACCAAGGACAAGGACTTCAAAGCCAGATGGACTAGATTCAAACCCTAATTGCCATCTATTGGCTGTGTGACCTTGGGGGTGTCATTGAACATCTCTACCCTTCGCATCCCCAAGCAGTAGAGCCGGAGTAAGTGATACTGTCGCCACTTAGGGTTGATGGAGGACCAACGAGTTAGAGGCAGGCTCAAAAGCACCACACATTCACGGACCGGCTAAGCAGCAGGCCCTTCCCTACAGGCAGAGGAGGCTGCAGAGCTTAGCAAGCACGCGCTAGATTTAGGTTCCCCTTTAGCCAGGTGCCTCTGGGCTGTACACAGCCCTGCAACAGGACCCAAGTCCTTCAGGGCAACTAACTTACATGACACCAGTCCCCCACCCCCATCCGCACCCGCACCCTCACCCGCACCCGCACCCCGACCCACACCCGCACCCGCACTGCCAGCTGTGAATCAGAATCTCTTGGCACATTAAAAAAAAAATGCAGATGCCCAGAAGCCCATCTGGACTGATTGGGATACAGGTGGGATAGACTAGGACCCAGGGACCTGTGGTTTTGAAAAAGCCCCAGGTGACACCCGATGGCGCAGGAATGGCCCATCCCTGGACAAGTGCTTTTGGAACCACTGTAAACTCAGCCTCACCAGTTCTGGCTACTTGCGTTGTTCCCTGAGCCCGAGCATCCTGTCCCTCGCATCTGGTCCCAGACCTGGGCACACTTAACATCTGTGACTCTGGAAGCCGCCAGCACAGCAGATGGCTGTGCAAACAGGCGCAAGCTCAACTGCGTTCGTTCATTCGTGCTTGAGCGGTCCACACCAGAAGCCCTTGTCTGTAGACGCGGGGTTCCCCAGATGCTTGCTACTCAGTGGGGGTGGCATGCCCCGGGTCCCAGGAGCCTGTGAGAGACACAGCTGACGAAGCGTGAGCCCTGCCAAACCAGACTCCGCCCTCTACTCCTAACCCAACCAGTTTGAGGCACATACCCAGCAGCCCTCTGCTTACCTGAATTCTTCTACTTGAGGCAGAGATGGCGGGGGTGAGGGGTGGGGGTATCCTCTCTATGGTCCATGTTCCCAGTCATCATCAACCTGCCTGACTCAAAGTGAATTTTTGCTTTAATGAGCTGTGGACTTTTCAAAGTCCACACTAAAATAAGCTTTTCCAGTAAATTAGGAAAAGGGGCAGTACTGAGCTCCACAATCCCAGGGCATAAAGCACACCCCTCTCTTGAGCAGTTATAACCCCTGCTTCCTGCCCAAAGCCATTCACAAACATCAAACAGCCCCAAGAAAACAAGCATGTCTTCCTGCTGGCCAGGTTCCAAGTTATCGGGTAGATTTCACACTGTAGCTTGACCTCATTAATCCAAGGCCTATCACATTGCTGTAAATGTCAGTGGAAAAACAGCCATTCAGTGGGTTTCCTTCATTCCACCAGAAAGGGAAAAAAACAGGAAGCTGATGGCAGCTACGCCCCAGCCTAGCAGATCCCAAGAGCTCAGCTGACAGGGTGTTCCTTGTTAGCACCTATGGCCCCTTTTCCCAGCCCACCTGAGGATCTAGATGGGCCTCGTGTCTGGCACAAGCAAACGCAGCAGTAATACAGCCGCGATCCAGCTGATCCAGGCCCCCGTGCACCTGTCCAAAGGAAAATAGTAGGCATGCTCTGAAAGCCTTTGGTCTGAATTACCGAGTGGCTGTTGTCCTGCAGACTCATCTCTCTCCTGCCCATTCAAATCATCCTGTAAGCCAAACCCCCGGGACTCCAGGGTGCATGAGGCCTTCCAAGTTCTCATTCATTCTTTTAATGTATGTGGATTGTCTCCCTGGCTCTGACAACCGGGGACACAGCTGAATGAATTAGATACAGCCACTGACCTCAGAGGACACAAGGTCGAGTGTAACCCATCTCAGCCTTGATGCTATTCACGTTTGGGAGCCTGGAATTTTTTGCTGTGAGCGGCTGTGCTATGCACTGCAGAATATCCCATAGCCTTCCTGGTCTCGAGGCACTAGAGGCCACGTCTTCTCCAGGTCCCTCCCAGCTGGTTCTGACAAACAGAGACACCTCTAGACACTGGCCAGAACTGTTCACAACTGAGAACTGTGGGTCTAGTGAATGAAACAGAAGACTAGGGAACAGCAAAGATGGCTTAGCTGTTGAGAACGCTGTTTGCCCTGAAAGAGGATCCGGGTTTGATTCCCAGCACCCACACGCTAGCTCACAACCATCTGTAACTCCAGTTCCAGGGGATCCAATGCTCCCTTCTGACTTCTGCTAGCACCGGGCACATCTGTGGTGCACATATAGAATCAGGCGAACACTCATGCACACAAAATCAAGTAAGTAAATCTAAAAAGAAAAAACCTAAATAATTTAAAAAGGAAACTAAAAGAAGAATGATTATTATGTAACTCTAGGTATGGTACAAACAGAGCCATGGATGAAAATTTAGTGGACATTGTACCAATATCATGAACAGCTTAGAAGCCAAATCACGTAGAGTGGTGCACCCCTATAACCTCAACACCCAGGCTGAAATAGGAGGACTGAGAGTTCAAGGAGAGCCTCAGTACATAGTGAGACACACACACACACACACACACACACACACACACACACACACAAACCTTAGAAACCCATCACTCTACATCGGATCAAAATCCTTAGGAGAACTCAGAATTCTTTATATGTGCGTTATATATTCAATATATGTGGTCTGGGTTTCCAGATGGAGAAATTGGGGGCCCACGGAAACGGAACCATTGCCAAGAACTGGCGGAAAGCAGGATCAGAATTCAAACCCCTAAACTTAAACAGTCATCATGGAAAAACAAACAGTTAAGCATGTGCTCGAACGCCTCCTGTCTATAGGCAGGATCTATAGTCACACGATATTCTGAGCGGTCATCCTAAAAGACTCATTCCTCCCTGGGGCCAGCTTAGGGCTTGGTCACCACCTGCCCCATCAATCAAGCTACAAACCGCCCGCATCGAAGCACATCTGTGGGACTCTAGTGGAATGCCATCCTGGATTCTGAGACATCCAGGAACACCTCCCCCCACAGTCACCTGCACTCAGGAATTTCCCAAAAGTCAGGGCAGGTTCCAGGAGCATACCTAGGGTAGGGTGATCCACCTACCGCTCGGCACCCAGGGGCACACAAAGTCAGAAACCAAACACTGTGCAGCCAGCTTAGAGATTTACGAAACGCATACAGGACAGCACACAGAATCTTTTTTTTTTTCTTCATTCAAGGTCTCATCATGTAGCCCAGGCTATCCCTAAAATGGCTATCCTCCTGCCTCCTGACCTTCTGAGTGCTGAGATTACATACGTATCCAACCATGATGAGCAGGCATGGAACATTTTTGAAGACCTTGGCATGGGGGACCCTGTCAGGCAGAGGGAAGGAGGAGAGAAAGCTTTATGCTTGCTAAAAGAGACTGAGAAGGAATAGAGAGAACCCTTCGGTATAAAAGTAGCCCTGCTCTTCCTCCCGTGCAGAAATTAATCCTGCTCTTTCCTGGGTAACTACAGTCAGGCAACCTTTTGCAGAGAGCTGCAAAACTGACAAGGCTGCTTCGGGTCAGCGAGCATTTAACCGTGCACAGCCCCTGGCAGGATGACCTCTGACTCCTTCCCTGGCCTTCCTACCGGGACCTGCATCACACTGTTGACTGAGTTCCAGCAGCGACTCCCACCCACGGCTCCCACCCGGAGCTTCCCAGCCTGTACGCACGCACGCACGCAGTTCTCCGTGCACGGGTGCCCATCCCTCCCTCCATTGCCCACCGCCTGGGAAAATTACCACCAAAGAGATCAAATGTGCTCCCGCAGTAAGTGTGGCCCACCTGTTATTGGTAATAATAGACTAATAATAATAGCAACTAACATCTGTGAGCATTTATTCATCCAGGGACAGCCCTGAGCTAAATCCTCACCCATAGCATCTCTCCTGCTCACTTTACCTCTTTGAGAGGGAAAGGATTCTGTCCGTCCAGCACAGTGTGATGGTTCAAACCTGGCATTTCCTGTGCCCTCAGTTCCCACTTCTTATTATGGAAGCTTTGACTGCACCAGACCCTCTGTCTGCAGGCCTGCCTCTCCCCTGAGATGAGAACCCCCCAGAGCGACCTTGGTTATGGCAACCCCTTGCTAAGTGCAAGGTCTGTACACAGGGCCCCGGAGAAAGGATTCCCTGCAGAAGGATTCCCAATTCCCAGGACATTGCCCAAGAGACAGGCTAAGAGGCGTTCTGTATCCCCAGAACTGAAAGCAGAAGTATTAAGTCCCTGTAGCCCGGGAGGGAGCAAGATCTACGAGGACCCGAGGAAAGAAAGAAACAGGTGTCACCAACAAAAGTCCCTTCTGCCTACCTTCCAGCATCCCCATTAAGCACATCTATGACCTATGGTCTCGAGGGGTCCTTAGAGCCCCGTGAGGATGACCACGATGGGATTCTTATCACCCAGAAGAGAAAGGGGGAGGGGCTGGAAAGAGCTTTTTACACAGAGTCCCAAGGCTTTTTCAGCTCAGAGCTGTCATTTCAACTAGACTCATACTGCTTCCTTGAGTTTTGATACTTCGGGCCGTGAGAGGCTTGTGCATGCTTCCCCCCTCCCCCGAAGCTGATCTCTAAGATGTGTTGAGACAAGGGCAGTCCTGGTCTGGAATGTCCATTGAGACCCACTGTTTGCCAGAGCATAACAAGCATGCTGGGGGCTGGGAGCACAGGGTGCTGGGATGGGAGAGGGGTAAGGTCCGCAAGAGAGAGGGTGTCTTGGGGATCAAAACCCAGCACTTGAATCCAGGCCACCATTGCAATCTGCTGCCCTGTGTCCACGTGGTTGCTGCTGGTTAGAGCAAGTTCCCTGAGGCTCTAGTACTAAATTTTCACAAGACAGGACAAGTAGTTGGCTCAAAGGCGCTCTATAGGAAACATATAGCCTTAAAGAAAACCATTTCCCTGCCTCAGCTTCCCCTGGCTCTGCGGCTCATGAAAACACCAACAGCAAGATTAGAATTTAACCTCTGCTCCTCTGGTTCCCGGGCTCCACGAACACAGAGTACAAAGTCTGTGTGGGCACCAAACACTGGCCTTACTTACCTGGTCCTTCTAAACCAGGAAGTCTAGACTTGGCTGAATTGTCCCATTGCAAGGGGACTTTCCCAAGTGGTCTGTGACATCTAAGCCACAAGTGAGGATCAGTTTGAAACCAAAAGATTTTTTTTTTAAAGGAAGCCATTTCCAAAGGTTGAGAAGAGTTGGGGGGTTGGGGGACGGGGGCAGTGGGAGGTAGAGTCCACTTGACAGAGTGGTCTGCTTGGCATCTTGCCCACAGCGTCCCAAGGACTGGGGCAGAGAAGATGGGATCTGGGTGACAGGTGGGAGAGAAGGTGGTGAGAATGTGAGTGGGAAAGGCCTTGCAAGCAGGCAGCACGATGAAAGCAGTCACCGGTCCCTACCGCCTCCTACAAGCTGGCTCTTTGTGACATAACTGAAGGAGGAAAAGTGGAACCCCACATCCCAGCCCCTGCAGAACCACCCACCAGGGCTCCACTTCTGCGCCTCGCTAGGGGACACGCCCCGCTCAAATCCTCACTGAAGGCGGGTTTGCCTAGCAGGGTCATCCATGATGCTCTGATGCACCAAGAGCTTCACGTGAGGCCTCTCTCACTTACCCTATAGCGACCATTCACCCCACTTCTTAGAGATCTATGGAGATGGGGAACCGAATGCAGGGCCCGCGAGCAGACAGCAAGTCGTCGGCTGAGCTGTGCCGAGCTCAGCCTGGAAAGAAGAGCTCCCTCCCAACGGAGGTCGGTTCTCCTCTGGTACCTTACTGGCTGCAGGAAATGGCAGGATAAGGCGCACAGGGAAGTGTCCCCCCGCCCCCATACTCCCGAGGGCCCGGGGCGACCGCCAGCTCCTTCCTCAGATAGCCTGGAGGGAAACGGCGCCTGGCACTATTGGGCTCCGGGTCTTCCACAGAGGGCGATTCACAGGCCGCACCTGGTGCTCCCGGCCGCCTGGAGCTGGTGGGCGCCTCTGACAGCAAGAACAGGAGCCCTTTATGAGCAGTGTAATCACATGGGCGCGCAAGCATCGGCTTTCCGTTCTGGGAAGCGCTGTGCAGCCTCATCTCTGTTCCCCCTGCTCTTCAGATTCCAGGGGGAGCAAAGGCTCCCAGGCCTGGCCCGTGGTGGCGGCGCCCCGCTGGCTTGCAGAGAGGGCCATAGTCACAGCTCACCTAGAGACCCGATTATCCGCCCGGGACTGGAAGCTGCATCAGCAGCATCTTCCGTAAAGCAGGAGGCAGGGCTGGGAGGGGAGCGCAGAGGAAAGAGAGTCCGCATCCACCCCGGAGGCGGGTAGGAGCGCCTCCCGCTCCTGGTTCCCACTCGGGGCGATCTGGGCGCTCAGCGTGACCTTGTGGGAGACCCCTCAGTCGACCTCTGGGGCAGGGCTGCGCCGTTTCTGCACATCTTGGGCGCTCGGGGGCGCTGTTCCCTGCGGGAGCGGATGCGCGGGACTCGCGAGGAGTGGAGCGCTCCGGGCGCGGGGATCCGCAGCTCGCGCCTAAGGCGGCGGGCAGAGAGGCCGGGAGCATCCCTTCTGGGGAATCACCACGCCGGGGGCTACCGAGACCGACCCACAGGCTCTAGGGGTGGAGATCCCGCCCTGGGTCAGGTTTGTCCACAGGGACACCAGCCTCCGGGACTTTTCCCACCCCGGGAGCAACGCTCTCAGCGCGCTGCTGCTGCTTGCCCAGACCAAGCGCCGCCACGCGAGGGGGCGGCGCCCCCATGCCGGGCTCGTAGACCGCGTGCCCAGGGTGTCTGGTGTTCTGTAGCTTCACCACCCAGCCTTGTAACCCTGGCAGACAGTAGCCCAGACAGACCACGGACCTCACATCGCCCCCCAAAATCCACTCATTGCAGCCCTGGTCGACAACCTGCCAATGCACCCTCTACGTAGACCTGCCTCCCCATCCGAGGGCGAGACGTGGGAGACAGTGGCCCAACTCCCCGGCCTCGCACCCTCGGTACCTTTCCAGCACACCCCACCGTCACCGCACCCCCCCTCCCCAATTATCTTAAGCCACCCTCCCTTGGCCAAGGCACCCCTCTCCAGCAGCCAGACTGGAAGGGGCCGAGACACCTGCCGGCCGGATCCGCAGAGTGCAGAGAGGAATGCGGCGCCACTCAACTCACCCGCTCTCTCGAGCCCTGCCCCGGGCGGCTCCCAGCCCCGGCTGGATCCGCAGGTCCCAGAGCCGCAGCTGGTGGTGCGGCGACAGAGCCAGCTCTGCTTGGTAGTGAGCCACCGCGCCGCCTCTTGACTCCTCCCCTAAGGCGGAGCCTAAGCTCTCTGGAAAGGGGTGGGCCCGAGCAGGCCCAAGGGGCTTGTCACCGCGCAACAAGAAGGTCTAGGTCTTAGCACCCTCGGGATGAAGACCCCTTTTCTGAGCTGCAGGAATTTGGAAGCAGCTGAGACACAGCCGGGCTTCAGAATAGCTCTCCTTGACTGTGCCCCACCCCTAACCTCCAGTACAGACAAGGAGTAGACAGGGTGGTATTTTATTCCCATTTGACAGACAGACCCAGTGAGGCCCAGAAAGGGAAAATAACCTACCTATAGTGGCACAGAATGGGGTCAGTGCCCGAAAGTCAACTTCCCACGTTAAGCTTGAGTCAGAAGGCTCTCCAAATATCACGAACTTGGCCAGGCCTTATCTAGAGGACAGGGCTATATAGATAGGTCTTTTAGCTGAGAAAAGGCAACAGACTGTGGCCTGTGACGTGGATTCCAGGAAGGAAGTGGTCGTGCCTAGGCTGATGTCTGTCACCGGCTGAGGTGCAGAGGATCTAGACCCAGCTGCTTCCTTGAGGTTTCCTGCTAAGAACAAGACCCAAACCCCCTGGGTTTCTGTCATGTAACCAAGGCAGCTGCTGGACAGAAGACCCTGCAGTGTGTGCTTTCCCTGAGGGCAATGGGTTTAACTCTGTTTAATTTAATTTTGAAAGTTGCTCCTTTAAATTGCTCCTCCCCCCAGGGAGAGGGGAGAAAGTGGACAAAGAGAAAAACCCCATCCCAAACATTCTCTGGAATCCACATTCCCTGAAAGCTGACTTTGGAACAATGGGGTTCTCTTTTCCACAAAGGGCTTTGTTTCCTGCACTTTCCCAGCCTCCAGATTAGAGCCAGAGGCACCCAGGGCTAACCAGCTGGGAAAGCAACGAGAAAAGATTCACAATTTAGATCTCGGGGATCCTCGGTAATCCTGTTTGAAACACTCTCGATAGAACTCATAAAGCCAGGAGCACTGTCTAAATGTATTGGTTTCCTTTTTGTTTTAAGACAGGATCTCACTAAGCGCCCTGGCTGGCCCGGAATGGACTATGTAGATCAGGCTGGCCTTAAACTCACAGAGATCCTGCGGCCTCTACCTCCTTGGTGTTGGGATTAAAAGTGTGTGCCACTACTCCCTGCCCGATTTCCTATTTGCTCAATACATTCAGTTATTTTTCTTGGAGGAGCAAAACCCTGTGGGTTGAGTAAGGGAATATAGCTCAGTAGATAGAGTGCTTGTGCAGCAGCACAAAACTCTGGGCTCAATCCCCAGTACCCTGAGTGGGTATCAGTACCAAGTGTGGTAGCAAACGCGTGTAATTCCAGCTCTGAGGCGTACGTATGAATTTGAGGCCAGGCTATGGACACATGAGACCTTGTCTCAAAACAACAGAACCCACCTCAGGTTGGGTCCTTCGAAGTCTCCCCCAAGTCTGAAGTCCCCTTTCCTATGCCCCAGGCTCCCCCTCAGTTCATTAATAATCCAGTTGTGAATGACGCTGATTCTGGAGCAATTAGAGACGGCAGAGCAGGTGGAGAAGGCTCGGAGTGAAGTTTAAAATAACCCAGGGGGGCATTGTTCTCAGCAGAATGTTTCCATCAAGAGCTGTGGGGGGGAGTGGGCGGGAAACCATGTATCTCTTCTAGGGCACACTGAACTTAGAGCCTGGTTCCCGGAAACAGAGTCTTTACCGGGGTAGGGGGTTCCAAAACTGGGCGTTGTGCCGTTCACTGGCATCTCTCACAGTACTATACACCCAAAGGGAAGGCAGACTGAACTCAGAGGACCCCTGCTTCCTCATTTCAATCCTACCAGGAAGCTACAGCAATCAAAACAATGTGGTAAAACTGTAAGGACAAACGTACAGGCAGATGAAACGAAACTGAGACTCCGGATAGAAGGTAGGTTCTGCATCTGCAGCCAGCCCCCTTTCATAGGAGCGCCAGCTCAGCAGAGAAGGAACAGTCTTTAATAAATGGCTCCGGGGAAACTGAGCCCCGTGCCAAAGGAGGAAGCCTACCCCCACCTCACACCACAAACAGAAATAACTTTAAAATGGGCCAGAAAACTAACCTACTTGCTTCTGGAGTTTTACTCTACACAGTTTCACTCTATAGCTCAGGCTAGCCTGGAACATGCTATCTGGCCAAGGCTGGTCTTGAACTCCTGATCCTCCTCCCTGCTTTTCTAATGCTAAGGTGTAGACATGTGGCCACTCCTCCTGGCTCCCAAGTCTACCAACTTTCATCTCAGACTTCAGCCTACACAACCAAGCAAAATGGATCTCCACGGTTTAAGCCATCAGTCCAGGATATTTTGTTATGGTAACCACCAGTCAACCAGTAAGGACCTACAGAATGGAGTGGGGGTGGGGGAATGCTTATATCTATATCTGGTAAGGGGTTTAGAATATATAAGGAACTCTAGAGCTCAGGAATAAAAAGAGAGCTCAGTTAAAAACAGGGCAAGGAGGCACCATGTGCCACGATTTACAATCTCAGGACTTGAGAGATGGAGGGAGAAAGATCGGGAGTTCAAGGTCACCTTCCACCGAACAGTGAAGTATGAAGCCAGCCTGGGCTACATAAAACTCTGTCCCAAAAGAAGAGTAAAAAAAGAGAGGAGAAGAAAAGAAAAAGAAAAGATTAGATGTGTCAGCAGATAGTCCAGAAAGTCCACTCCTGTCTCCACTAATATGACAAATATTCATATTCTTTTTATCCATGGCAGCCAATGGGCAGGAAAAGACAAAAGGCCCACCCAATGATGGCTATGTGATAAAATATGATCTACCTATACAATGCAACATTATTTTAGAATCAAAACAGATAAAATAGGGGCTGGAGAGATGGCTCAGCAGGTGGGAGCATTTGGTGTGCAACCGTGAGGACTGGAGTTCTGATCCCAGCATTCAGGTGACGAGCTAGGTGACTCCAGCTACACACACACACACACACACACACACACATATACACACAGACACACACACAGACACAGACACACACACCTACACACACACATACATACACACACATACATACACACACACACACACACAGACATACCACACACACACACATAGACATACACACACACACACACACACACACACACACACACACACACTCACACACACACACACACACACACACATACACACACACACACACACACACACACACACACACACACACACACACAGACACACACACCTACACACACACATACACACACATACACACACACACACACACATACACACAGAGAGAGAGGCACACACACACTACACACATAGACACACACACTCACACAGACATACACACACACAGAGACATACACATAGACACACACACCTACACACACACATACACACACACACACACACACACACATACATACACACACACACACACACACACACACACATACACACACACACACACACACACATACACACACACACACTACACACACACACATACACATACATACACACACACATACACACACAGACACACACATATACACACACACACACATACACACACAGACACACACATATACACACACATACACACACACACAGACACACAGACACACACATATACACAGACACACAACACACACACATACACACACACTCACACATACATAAACACACACACACGCCGCACACACACACACACACACACACACACACACACACACACACACACCACTAAATGTTTTTTAAATGGAAGAGACATGCAAGAGGTTCTCAACCTGTGGGTCACAATCCCTTTGAGGTAGCATATCACATATCCTGTATATTGGATAGTTATATTACAATTAGGTTATGAAGTAGCAACAAAGTAATTTTATGGTTGGGGTCCCCACAACATGAGGAGCTGTGTTAAAGGGTTGCAACACTAGGAAGACTGAGAAACAGTGTGCTAGAGAGATGGCTCAGCAGTTAAGAACTCAATGCTCTTCCAAGAAGACTCAAGTTCAGTTCCAAGCCACATACGTTTGTTTTGTGTATATGAGTTACATTGTCCCTGTCTTCATGCACACCAGAAGAGGACACCATTACAGATGGTTGTGACCCACTGGGTTCTCTGGAGTCACAGAATTTATGGGTAGTCTCTATATAGTAAGGAAATCTGTTGATGACCTACAGTCTGTAGCCCCAACTCCCCAACAATGGTCAGCAGCAGCTGTGAATGGAAGTCCAAGGATCTAGCAGCTGCCAGTCCCACAAGGCAAGCAGTGAAGAAGAGAGGGTCTTCCTTCTTCCAATGTCCTCATGTAGGTCTTCAGCAGAAGGTGTGGCCCAGATTAAAGGTGGGTACCACCATGCTCAGATCTGGGACTTGCTTTGTCCCAGATGACCTTGAACTCAAAGATCTCCTTGCCTTAGTCTCCTGGGATTCGTAGCCACTATGTCTCAAGATCTCCATGCCAAGATCCAGGTCAGAAACTTATGTCTTCCAGCCTCAAGATCGGGATCACAGGTGAGCCTTCCAGTTCTGGATTGTAGTTCATTCCAGATATAGTCAAGTTGACGACCAGGAGTAGCCCCTACAATCCACCCCTTGTCAACCTAACACAAATAATATCTCGTGTGTACATGAAAAAATAACCAGGTCATGAATATGATTAATATAATATAACTATTCCTCGTACAATCACAAACGCATTTTCCTCATACAATCACAAATGCACAAACACATCCTTTTAATATCTCAACTTAAATATCAATAGATATTAGAGAAATTGGAAGAAAGCACTAATAGCTATACAAATGTGTTCTTAACAAAATAAAACAGAAGCATTCATATTACTTTATAATCCTCATTTCTGCAACTGGTTATGTGGCCTTAGATGGTATTTATAACTACTTCTACTACTACCCATTCTGTATTTCCTCAAACCACAGCAAACACCTCAACAGGCCTTGGCTCTTTTCCTGGAGGAGTGACCCATACCTTCATTCCTGGTGGGTCTGTGTCCCTTGTCATCCTGCTTGGCTTAGACTGTTGTAGTTTCCCATTGGCTTTAATCTCAGGACATGACAGTACTAAGAGACGCCCCAAGGGATCTCCTGCACTCCAGACATAATCCTTCTTACTTCCATTGTGGAGAGGCAATTCAATTTCCTCATGGTAATCCGGCTCTATCACCCCTCCTAACACTGCTATTCCTTTCTTAGCCTGTTGGTTTAAGGGCATTAGAAACCCAAAATGACCAAGGGGAAGTCTGAGTTTCCAGTTCAATGGAATGTTTGTTGTGGCTCCTCATAGGAGTCCCCTCTCTGCAACCAAAACTTCTAGGCCAGAAGAACCTAGAGTTGTAGGGACAGGAAGCAAAAATTTTCCTAGAGAGTCACTAGGAGTGATAGTGAGTGGAACTATTCCCTTTCCCATCCCTTGATTCCTGGACCCATGGATTCTGGCTATTGGAGAAACTGTACCATATATCAGATGCTGACTCAAAGCATATACTGCCTTCTGAAGAACTCTTCCCCAGCCCTCCATGCTGCTGCCACCTATTTGACACTATGACTCTGTCTTCAAAAGGCCACTCCATCTTTTTATCCACCCAGCTGTTTTAGGATGGTGGGGTACATGGTAAGACCAGTGGATTCCATGACTATGGGCCCACTGTCGTACTTCTCCGACTGTGAAATGAGGTCCTTGGTCTGAAGCAATACTGTGTGGAATACCATGACAATGGATAAGGCATCCTGTAAGTCCATGGGCGGTAGTTTTGGCTGAAGTATTACATGAAGGAAAGGCAAATCATAATCAGAATATATCTACACCAGTAAGAACAAAATGTTGTCCTTTCCACAGAGGAAGTGGTCCAATATAGACAACCTGTCACCAGGTTGCTGGCCAGTCACCTCGAGGAATGATGCCCTATCTGGGGCTCAGTGTTGGTCTCTCTGCTGTTGGCAGATCTGGCATGCAGCAGCAGCTGTAGCCAGGTCAGCCTTGGTGAGTGGACGTCCATGTTGCTGAGCCCAAGCATAACCTCCATCTCGGCCACCATGGCCACTTTGTTCATGTGCAATGACGGGGTGGCTGGGAAAGAGGCTCACTGTCCACAGAATGGGTCATGTTGTCCACTTGATTATTGAACTCCTCCTCAGCTGAAGTCACCTTGGGACACCGATATCTTCACATCCTTTGCCCATTTGGAGAAATCTATGCACATAATTCTTCCCCAGATGTCTTTCTCACCAATTTTCCAATCATGATCTTTCCAAGTCCCTGACCATCCAGTCAATCCATTGGCTACCGCCCATGAGTCAGTGAACAATCGTATGTCTGGCCATTTCTTCTTCCAAACAAACTGTAATACCATGTGTATTGTCCAAAGTTCTGCCCATTGTGAAGATTTCCCTTCACCTGTATCTCTCAGGGTTGTCCCGGAAAGGGGTTGTAATGCTGCAGCTGTCCACTTCCGGGTGGTGCCGGCATGACATTCAGAGCCATCAGTAAACCAGGTCCTAGTCTTCTCTTCTCCAGTCAGCCGATCACAGGGAACACTCCATGAGGCTACAGGCGCATGCTTGGCAGCAGATGGCATTGTAACAGGAGTAGGAACCATAGGCATTTGAGCAACTTCGTCATGTCACTTGCTTGTGCCTTCACGACCTGCCCGGGCCCAATCACGTATATCACCATTTCCATTTGATAATAGACTGCTGCCAGGCACGTCCTACTTTATGACTTGGAGGGTCTGATAACACCCAGCTCATGATGGGCAGTTCAGGTCGCCTGGTAACTTGGTGTCCTATTGTCAAACGTCCAGTTTCCACTAAGGCCCAATAGTGGGCCAAGAGCTGTTTTTCAAAGTGAGAACAGTTATCTGCAGAAGATGGTAGAGCTTTGCTCCAAAATCCCAAAGCTCTCTTCTGTGAGTCACCTACAGGGGCCTCCAGAGGCTCCAAAGAACATCTCTGTCTGCCACCAACACCTCAAGTACCATCAGGTCGGCTGGATCACATGATCCAAGTGGTAGGGCAGCCTGCACAGCAGCCTGGACCTGTTGCTGGGAATTGAACTCAGGACCTCTGGAAGAGCAGGCAGAGCCTTCTCTCCAGCCCCTGTCTTTTATTTTATTTTTTTTGATATTATAATACAATCACATCATTTATCCCTTCCTTTCCTCCCTCTTAACCCTCTGTTCTACTTCTTCTTGCTCTCTTTCAGACTCATAACCCCCTTTTCCATTAATTATTGTTATATATATACATATATATGCATGAAACAACACATATACACACATGCACAATACATACATACACATTCCTAAATCCATGACTACCACCTGCCGAGTCTGTATGATGTCACTTGCATGTCTGTGTTCAGGGTTGAGCCTTTATTGGATGACCAATCGGTGTGCTTTTCTCTGGGGAAGCCTGTCTCTCACACCCTCAGCATTCCTTAGTTGCCTGTAGTTCTTGCATGGGGCTGAGGCTTCCTGGGATTTTCCCCATCACGTTGGCGACTCTATTGTTGTTGTCCTTGTTTAGCTTGTGTTTAGGCCGCCATGTTGGGGAGACATAGATGAGATTTTGAAGGCGCAATTCTATGGAAAACCAAAGTGCATGCTCACACACCCCATGATTCTGTTTAAGATGTCTCAAAGAGAGAAACCCCGGCTGGAGATGTAGCTTGGCTGTTGGAGTCCTGGCCTGGCATACACCAGGCCCTGGGTGTGATCCCGCATAAACTAGGCATGATGTAATCCCAACATTAGAAGGATCAACAGTTCAAGGTCATCCTCAACTACACAGTGAGGTAGATTCCAGCCTGGGATAGGAGAGACCATGACTCAAAAATTAAAAGAAAAAAGAAAAAAAAACCCAAAAGACCCACAGAGACAATAGAATGGACGGATGTCTATCTTTGATGGTAGGGTGTGGCTGGGGGCAGTTGGGGGATCGACAGGTAAAGGGTTTCTTTTTTTAAGATTTATTTCTTTTTATATAGGTAAGTACACTGTAGCTGTCTTCAGACACACCAGAAGAGGGCACTGGATCCCATTACAGATGGTTGTGAGCCACCATGTGGTTGCTGGGAGTTGAACTTGGGACCAGTGTTGCTGAGCCATCTCACCAGCCCCCATAAAGGGTTTTCCTTTTGGAGGTGATGAAAAGTTCCTCAATGCTGGGCAGTGGTAACCCAGGCCTTTAATTTCAACACTTGGGAGGCAGAGACAGGCGGGTCTGAGTTCGAGGCCAGCCTGGTCTACATAGAGTTCCAGGATAGCCAGGGCTACATAGAGAAACCCTCTCTTGAAAAACCAAAAAGGCTGGGTGTAGGGGCTGGAGAGATGGCTCAGCGGTTAAGAGCACTGACTGCTTTTCCAGAGGTCCTGAGTTCAATTCCCAGCAACCACATGGTGGCTCACAATCGTCTGTTAATGGGATCTGGTGTGTCTGAAGACAGCTACAGTGTACTCATGCACATAAAATAAATAAATAAAAAGAGAGAGAAGGAAAAAAGCAATAGAAAGAAAGAAATGTTCCTCAGTGGATTCTAGGGATGGCTTACAGCAGAAACTCACCGAAGTCACCCAGTCACATCCTTCAAATGGCTGAATGACAAGGCAGGTGAATTATATCACAATAAAGTTGAGTTGTTTTTTTCTTAAAGCAGCTCTTGAATGCTGAATACTAGTATACTCCAAAGCCCTTCCTCCTGTCACTAGGCTGGAGGATCCCAGCCATTCAACCCAAGGTCGTCTGTGGGTGTTTATAAAGAAAGCATTAGCGCTCAAGGCCAGTGAGTGTAAGAGGCTACAGAAAACATTTGAGAACCCAAAACCAGATGAGTGGTCTCCTACATGTAAAATCTGAAACACTGGTATGTATAAACACAGACTTAGGCAGCTCCATGACGTCAGCTACTCTGCACAACCTCCAATCGATTAGAAGCAGCATAAGTATATTACATAGTGTCTATGTTATGTAAATCACCGCTATAACTCAGCGAATCAACAGCTTATTTCCGTGTGAAGTGGGCCCGACAGGGACAGGCCGTAGGGTCTGAGAAAGGACTTGACTCCAGCCCCCGAAGGGATTCATGCTACAGGCAATTTGATTCGCTGGTGCTTAATGCTCACCGGAAGTGAGTGCTGGCCTGGCCTGTTTATTCACTCCCTGATAACTAGTCCGTTCAGTCCTGAGGGCAGCTTAAGGCAAGCCAAACCAGGCTGCTTTAGCTCCCTATGCCGCTGACTCTGGTGATGATGCTGGCCCCAGGCCAGGCTCTACCAACCACAGGCACACAGAAAGTCCGGCACCACGTGGTCTCAAACAACAGAGGGGGTTGGAGAAAAGCATCCCCTGTTGGTGTCCTGGTTCTGGCAGGAGCTGGCTGGGCGGTCCTTTCCTCTTCCCCAGGCCCATTTCCTGCTCTGTAAATCTCCAATTGTACAATACTTGTGTGTGTGTGTGTGTGTGTGTGTGTGTGTGTGTGTGTGTGTGTGTGTGTGTGTGTGTGTGTGTGTGTGTGGCGCGTGGGCGCGTTCTCATATCCTCATGCTTTTAAGGGAAGTGGCCTTTCCTTTCCTTTCCTCTACCTCCCAAGCCTGCCCCCTGAGGCCATTTGCACACAGCAGGACTGTAGCTGGTGTGGAGGGATCCTTGGGTGATGATGAGTACCAATAGATAAGAACATTCTGTAGGGCCGTATGACAGGGTGAGTGAGGGTTGAGGTGACCTTCTGTTTAAATGTCTCCCTGGGTTGGTGTGTTTTCTGAATAAAAGGCTTCTGCCGGGTGTGGGAGCACACACTTGTCATCCCAGCATTCGAAGCTGAGGCAGGAGGATTACTCCAAGCTCAAGGCCAGCGGGGCTATATCGCTGAGACTCTGTATAGAAGCAAACAAAGGAGAAAAGGCCTCCCTGTGATCCAGGTAAGCCTTGAGCTTGCAGTCTTCCCACCTAAGCATCCCAAGCGCTGTGGTTACAGATGTGCCACCAAGCTGCCAGCTTCAGGCCACAGTGCCCAGGCTTTGTTGCGTGCTGCTGCAGACCACTGCAGTTAAAGTCATCGGATGTTGATTTTCTAAGTCCATGCACAGGCTTTATAAACCTCAGACGTGCTGCAAACGCAATTCGACTTCAGGAGCCAGGGTTCAAGATCACTGCCTAAGTCCTTTTTGCCACGCAGAATGGTTCATGGGAGAGCATTCAGTCCTGGCCTTTGTGATCTTCCCTTCTTCTTTGGGCTATGACCTTTAGCCAAGGAATGTGCCTTTAGCCAAGTCTAAGAAACAGCAGATCTTAGCTAATGCCTTTGGTGCCTTGATAACCATAACTCAGAGCCTCCAAATTCCCTTGGCTGAATAACCACATACAATGCTTTTTAAAGTGCATCACTTGGGGCTGAAGAGGCAGCTCAGTGTTTAAGAACATTGAATGCTCTTGCTGAGGACCCAGGTTCAGTTCCCGGCAGTCACACTGGGGAGCTCACTTCAGCCCTCAGAGGATGCAGCATCTCTGACCTCCACAGACACCTGCAGTCAAGTACCCAATACACACACACACACACACACACACACACACACACACACACACACTCACACTTATCCATGCATATACACCTAACTAATTAAAAATAAACTAGATCTTTAGATACCAGTTCTATTTTATAATTATCAATACAATAATTGATACTGATTAAGGGGGAAAGAGTCAATAATAAATGCTAAAACCATTGACTGAAGAACTATTTAGATAAGGGAATACTCACTTGTTTCAACATATTACGCAGGGCTGGGCATGGCGGCACACACCTATAATCTCAGCACTGGGGGGGCCTGAGGCAGAAAAATCTCAAGTTCAAAACCAGCCTGGGCCACATAGGAGACCCTGGTTCAGAAAACCAAAACAAAGGAACTCATCTTAGTTCGAGTTTCTACAGCTGCTATGAAACACCATGACCTAAAAACAAGTTGGGAAGGAAAGGGTTTATTTATTTTACACTTCTACATTGTAGTCCATCTCTGAAGGAAATCAGGACAGGAACCCAAACAGGGCAGGAACCAGGAGGCAGGCGTTGATACAGAGGCCATGGAGGGTGCTCCTCATGGCTTGCTCCTCATGGCTCGCTCGGCCTGCTTTCTTAGAGAGTGCAGGACCACCAGTCCTGAAATAGCACCACCCACAATGGGCGGGGCCCTCTCCCATCAATCACTAACTAAGAAAATGTCTTGCAACTGGGTCTTCTGGAGGCATTTTCTCAACTGAGGCTCTCTTCTTTTCAGAGAATTATAGATCGTGTCAAGTTGACATAAAACCAGGCAGCACGTCACCCACGGGTTACTTACTAATTTAAAAGGGGGTCGCATCCACCTTCACAATAAAAAGATGTATCCGGCTCCTTCTAAAAGCTCAAACTCAGGGTCACCCAGAGGGGGACAGTGTGACATTGTTTGCTCTCTGACACGATGCATTGAGACTACCCAGCATCTTCGATGTCATTTTCTTGCCAAAAATATTTAACCTGATTTTTAATCATGAGGAAAATTTAGACAAATCTAGAATGTGGGACATTCTAGAAGCCTAGAATCTCTTAAAAGTTAGTAGCCTTTTTTAAAGGTGGGAGTTATTCTAGGTTAATAGAGACTAAAGAGACATAGCGTGCTCTCTCGCTCGCTCTCTCTCTCTCTCTCTTTCTCCCTCCCTCTCGTATGTGTGCATGCACCTGTGTGTATAAATGCATGCATTTTGATTAGATCCTGGAGAAGGGAACAGCCAAGAAAGGAAGGCAGTTAGCTAGGAGTTCATACGTTCTGTGTCCATGAGGAAATGGTTAGAGCTTTATTTGTTTTGATTTTAAGACATTCGTTTGTGTGTATGAGTGTCTGTCTGCATGTGTGTGCATCCTATGTGTGCCTGGTGCTTGAGGAAGCCAGAGAGGGGTATCGGATCCCCTGCAGCTGAAATTATAAGACATTGTAAGCCACCCGATGGTGCTGGGGATTGAACCTGGGTCCTGTAGAATAGCAGTGAGTTCTCTTAAAGCTGGGGCACCGTCCCAGCCCCGTTTCCTTAGATTTTTAACTTCTCTGGAACTTTGGAATAAAAAATGGGGATGGGGGGGCAGGTTCCTTGAAGATCTGGAATCTATGCCCTGGAGTGGGACCTGGGATCTGCAGTTTTAAAAGGCACTCAGGTGACTGGCATGGGTACAGGATGTCACCACCTCCAAAGCCATTTTGGATGTCCCCACAGCATCCTGTGCCAGATGTTCAGCCAAACAGCCTCATCTCACCCTTTGCCCTCTGCCTGGCCCACGTCTCCACCCTTCCTTCTAATCCAGACTCACGTGTCACTTCCTCAGGAAGCCCTCCAAGAGCACACTCAAAGGCTGGAGAGATGACTCAGTGGTTATGAGCACTAGCTGCTCTCCCAGAGGGTGAGTTCGATTCCCAGCAACCACATGGCAGTTCACAGACATTTAGCCAGGCAAAACACCTATATATATGAAATAAAGATTTTAGTTAAAAAATAATAAAGAATACAGTCACTCAGAGCCCCCAGGGACTAGGCAGTAACTTTACATCCAGTTGTGACTATTGAATTTATGTTGTCCCCTCACATTAGACAGTGTCGTGGCTGAAATGTCTCCTCCCCAACCTCCACTCCGAAGCATATGTTGAAGTCCTTACCCTGAGTTCCTTGAGCTATAGCTGTGTCTGCAGAGAATCTCTTTGCTATAGCTCAAGAACATATGTGTCCCCTCAAACTTGCTAACTACATGGGTCCCCTGGCTGGTACTAGTGGGAGTCTTTAGGTCATTAGGTCATGTTTTCAAAGGGCACTGTGGGAGCCTGGTTCTCCCTCATTGTCTTATCTTCCTGATTTGTAACACAATGGTTTTGCTCGGCCAAGTCTCCTGTTGCCGTCTGTAGAGTGAATTTAGGCAGCTTGTCTCAAAAAAAAAAAAAAAAGTTAAGATGCAGCCAAGTAGTATTTTAGAAGTTATGAGGCATACATTTCTTTCCTCTCATTTTTCTGTATAGTGGTCACAGCAGCTGTGGCCTTCAGCTCTCCAGTCATCATCTATTGTCTCTAGATGCTTCTAGGGCAATCTGGATGTCAGCTCCTAGCAAAGAGAACTTGTTCCCCAATCCCAATGTAGGACATCTACACCAGGTGGAGGGGAGCTTGAATGTTCCCGCCTATAGCAAGGGAGGGAAAGCCTTCGGAGTTCTTAAAACCCAGACTTAGAAGAGACACACAAAATGCTGAGGTGGTAAGGCAGTTTGCTTATCCCCAGACAGCCAGCAGGATGAAGAGCGCCTCAGCTTCTGACCATCAGGAAACGCAACTGAGGCTGGCAGAATGTAAGCTCACAGTCACGTGACGGAGGAGGTCTGCCAGCGTTCTTGCAGACGAGGACTGTGGAACCTTGGAACAACATGGCATTATATAAGAAAGTTGGATGGGCGAGCAGACAGGCTTAGGATGTAGGGCTCAGTGGCTAGAGTGTTCGCCTAGCAAGTGCAAGGCCCTGGGTTCGATTCCCAGCGCACTGGTGGTGCACGCCTGTAATCCCAGCACTTAGTTGGTGGAAGGGAAGGGATTGGGGTTCATGGTTAGCTTGGGGTACATGAAACTCTGTCCCCAAAACAATAGGAAACCTAGGAAACAGCAATGCCTGCCTAGAGGAAAAATCCCCACCTATGTAGTAGAACTAACACAGAAGGGTATTCATTACAGCTTTATCGGTAAGAGCAAACACACAGCAGGCTAAATGGCTGCCAGCAGGGAAATAATGGAACGCTAAACAACTGAAATGGAGCCACCTGTGGCACATGTCACATGTGGCCAACATGACGGAGGAAAGATAAAGCCAAGCTGGGTATGACACCCGCTGTGGGGTGGTTTTTGTGTTTCAGAAGCACGATCCATCCATGTGTGACAGGCACACGGGCAGCAGGGGGCTAGAACAAGGTGGGCTGGCGGTCCTCGATGATCCCCTATCCACTCAGCCTCCCACATCACTGGGGGAGCAAAACTGTAAAGGTCACTGTTCTGCTGGCTTCTCACAGGGTTCAGTCCCAGCAGACCAGAGGGAGGTCCCACAGGACAGCAGGAAGATATGAGGCCATTAAGTTGGTTGTGCCCCTCTGCGGAAGACCCCAGACCTTGTAAGTGGTTCCCTCCAGGATGTGGCCATCTCGCTCCCCTCACCTCGGTTTCCCTAACCATGAAATGGGGATGATAAAATCTCTCACAGTCACTGTGTGGAATGGGTTGGTGTGTCTAGTGGGTTATAAACACTGAGCAAACATTAGAATCTTCTTTTTTAAAGAAATTATTTATTTATTTTATTTATAGATAGTTGTGAGCACAATGGGGTTACCGGGAATTGAACTCAGGACCTCTGGAAAAGCAGTCAGTCCTCTTAACCACTGAACCATCTCTCCAGCCCCCTTAGATTCTTAATATTGCCCATTCTTTATTATTGCAAAAAAGCCTTTTCTCTCTCTCTTAAAATAAAGAGTGTGTGTGTGTGTGTGTGTATGTTTGTGTATGTATGTATGTGTGTGTGTGTGTGTGTGTGTGTGTGTGTGTGTGTGTAGGTCACAGGCCAACATCTAGTATCTTCTTTATGTATTCTACATATTATATGATTTTTAAAAGTATTTATTTTATAGGTATGAGTGTTTGCCTGCATGTCTGTTCACCACATGCATACCTGATGCCTTCAGAGGCCAGAAGAAAGCTTCTGATGCCCTGGAACGAGAGTTACAGACAGTCGTGAACTGACCAGGTCATCTGCAAAAGCAGCAAGTGTGGGGGGTTTTGGTTTAACTTTTTGTTTGTTTTGTTTTCTTTTGTTGTTGTTGGTGGTGGTGGTGGTGGTGATTTTGTTTGTTTTTGAGACAGGGTTTCACTGTATAGCCCTGGCTAACCTGGACTCACTGTGGAGACCAGGCTGGCCTCAAACTCACAGGGAGATCGACTGCCTCTGTCTCCTGAGTGCTGGGATTAAAAGTATGCACCACCACGCCCGGCACACCAGCAAGTGTTTTTAAACACTGAGACATCTCTTCAGTCCCATGATATATTTTTTGAAACAACATTTAACCCACAATAGTGACAGACTGTGAAAGTCTGTGGCGTGAATGAGTTATTTAAGAGCTTCGGAAAAGAGCTGTTCCTGCAGATTCTGTTGGCCACCAGGTGGCAGCATCCATGCTGTCAAGGCGGGGAGTGTTCCACAGGGATCTGGTTGGTTGTTGAGATCAGGGTTTTGCTGTGCAGCCTGGGCTAGCCTTGAACTCCCACTCCTCCTGTCTCAGCTCCCGATGCTGAGATTATAGGCAGGGGTCACTATGCCTGGCCTTTTCTCTGTTTTTAAAGGACAGATAAAAGCTGGTGGGAGCTGCTCAGGGAGTGCCCTGGAGAGGGACTTGCTGTGACCCTTGCAATGAAGCAACCCTTTCATTATGCTCATGAAGTCTACAGGTTCAAATTTAGAGAGGGAGCATCCAGGACACCCTGGCTCTGTCCCATGCATCTGGGCACCAGCTGCAAAGAATCAATGGCCGACCTGGAGACATCATCACCCAAGTGTCTAGTGAATGATGGTGATTACTAGGGAGATGCTTACCCTCTCTCAGGGTGGCCCATTGAGATGGGGTAACACGTTTCCTGCTGCAGGGCAACTAGGCTGGAGTGCAGCTTCAAAATCAGAGGCCATGGTGCATGCCTTGAGTCCCAGAACTCAGGAGGCAGAAGCAGGTAGATTTCTGTGAGTTAGCTAAGTCTATATACAGTTCCAGACTAGCCAGGGATAGCGAGACTGTCTCAAAATCATCACCATTGCCATCACCATCACCATCCTCCTCCTCCTCTTCTTCTTCCTCTTCCTTCTCCTCTTCCTCCTCTTCCTCCTCCTCCTCCTCCTTCTCCTCCTCCCCCTCCTCTTCCTCCTTCTCCTCCTCCTTCTCCCTCTTCTCCTTCTTCTTCATCTTCTTCTTCTCCTTCTTCTTCTTCTTCTTCTTCTTCTTCTTCTTCTTCTTCTTCTTCTTCTTCTTCTTCTTCTTCTTCTTCTTCTTCTTCTTCTTCTTCTTCAAAATATAAAAACCAACCAACCAATAAAAAAGCATGGACCTCTAAGCATGTACAGAGCCCCTCTCTGGGTCACCATGTCACAGGATAAGGTTGACATGACTATCCTGACTATGTCAGGCAGGTTGATTTCTCTGGTTCTGGGAGTTAGAGATCCACAGTTGAGGTAGCAAGCCTCAGGGCACTTTCTTCTGAGGCCTCTTTCACTCGAAGAGGGCTCACCCTTGTCACATCCCCGCATGACCTTTCCTGTACACACGTGTCATGGCGCCTCTCGGTTCAAGTCCTCTCTTATAAAAACAGATTGGATTAAGGCCACTCTAACAGCTCCATTTTAATTTAATCACCACTTTGAGGCCCCTGTCTCCAAAAATAACCCCATGCTGTTGGGATCCCAGCCTCCAGGCTCCAGCATATGAAGTGGGTGTGGACCACAACTGTGCCCCTTACAGTCATGGTGGATGATCATGGGTCATGGGACGCCTCCATCTTGGGAAACAGCAATCTGGCCTCCTGGTCTGATCCAGAGCCAGATTGTTAAGTGCCTTGCCACTGTGACCCCCCAAGCCTTTGATCCTTAGGTAAAAAGTGGCCCCAGCAGGAGGCTGGCAGGCAGGAGCAACCCCCTCCTGTTCAGCCATCCTGAACAGATGCTCTCTGAGGATATCCCATGCCTGTGGCAGGCTCCACTGGCCACTGTCATCTTATGCCCCACCCACCCCCTTGTTGCATTGGCTACAATCTCTGCCAATTACAGCTGCTCCCCTCTCAGGAAAAGCACTTGCTAACTCATTTTATCGCATGACTTTGTGTGGCCAGTTGCACAGGTGGAAACACCGACAGTGAGGATGCAGAGGTCCCCGGCCACAGAACTGGTGTGCAGCAGAGAGAAGACTTGAACCCAGCTCCACCTGACTCCTGGGCCTGAGTTCTTGCTCCTGAGTCTGGGAACACTGGCATTAGGTAGCCCCTTCTGTGCTCCCCCTCCCCTGATCAGTCCTCTCACCGAAGCCTAGGCTCTTCAGTAGCTCAGTCTACACTGGATCTTCTACATGCTGTGGTTGGCCTCCCTCAAGAAGCCTCCCCACCCCCACTCCAGATCCGGGCTTATTATAGACAGAAGGTGAACCAGTCATGCCTTGTTCTTCACCCTACTTCCCCATGATATCCATAGGGCAAGCTTCCTCACCGTGCCCCACTGGCTTAGAGTGTATCTATGGGCCTTGCTTTGGCCAAAGGGTCCTCAGCCAAGAAAATACAGGCAGGAGATTAAAGGACACTGACACTGTGCCTGGCTTTCTTGGGACAGTATCACCTTGTGTGTAAAGCCAGGGTAGAGAGGCTGGGGACATGGCTCAGTGAAGTAAAGAAGTTGCCACGAAAACGTGAGAACCTGAATGTGGATCCCCAGCAGCCACACCAAAGGTCAGGAGGGTACACGTCACCCCAGCACAGGACCAGACAGGCAGATCCTGGTCTCACTGGCCAGCCAGTCCAGCTAAATCCATGCCCTTGAGGTTCAGAGAGAGACCCTGTCTCAAACACTAAGAGTGGGGGGTGGCTGAGGAAAAACACTTGAGATTGATCTCTGAACAACATGTGTGTATGCACGTGCACACACACACACCACCACCAGCAACAACAACAACAAAACAAAACAGACAGACAAACTACCGTACAGGGCTGACAGACTGGTTCAGCAAATAAAGGCTTTTGCTGCCAAGCCTAACAACTTGAGTTCAATCCTGGACTCCACATACTGGAAGGAGAGAATTGATTCCTGAAAGTTGTCCTCTGACCTCTACATATCTGCACGCACGCACACACACACACACACACACACACACACACACACACACACACACACACACACGATTTCTAAAAAAGGAAAACCTAGAGAAGATTTTTATTTTTCTGAGACTGGGTCTTACTCTGTAGCCCTGGCTGGCCTGAAACTCACTATGTAGATGAGGTTAGCCTCAAACTCACAGAGATCCACCTGCGTCTGCCCCCTGAGTGCTGGGATTAAAGGCGTGAAGCACCTGCTCAGCTAGAGTAAACTAAATGACGGAAAATCAACAGGACATGGTGGGTGCACGCCTGTAATATCAGCACCAGGGAGGCAAAGGCACCAGGTAGCCATAGGCCCAGAGACAGCCTGGTCTCCAGAGCAGATATGAGACCAGCCAGAGCTTTACAGGGAGAAGAGACTGCTGAAATGGCCAGACTACCCCTTATCCCAGGAACCCTAGCTGAGACTCCAGACATGAGTGAAGCCACCAGGGTCACCAGCTTCTGTAGGTCCCTAGGACTGTAGGTCCCTAGGACACGACCAACATGATGAGCTGAGCCTCCCAGTGAGACAGGCCCAGCAGGAGCGGCAGATCCCTGGAATACTGAACAGATGTGGTGGTCCTCATGAGACTTGGGAGCTCAAGGTTACTTGTCAGTTGTGGATGCCGATGAGTAGACAGGAACTGGATCTTCAAAACCAGAAAGCCCACCGTCTAAGACTGTGGATTAGCATCCTAAAAAAAATCGTCTTCCGACTCACCACCAGCCACACATTCTACAGAGAGAAGCAGAAGGTGGTGGTTAACCTCTCTGTAACAGTCTTGCCCCCTCTGGGCAGGTAGGGGACTCTTGATTCTGAGACATGTGTGATATCTGTGCCTCTCTCATCATCGCTGTACTCGGCCCTCATTCTCTGGAGGTCAGGACTTGGGCACTTCTTAGAAAGCTGTCTAATGTCTGCCCGGTATCAACTCCACATTCCTCTAAGGCTTCTGGGAGGAGATTGACACAAGCCATAGCCATGTGCCGCACTAGCAGGTATATGCTGATTCTCTGCTACAATATGGAGTACATGTCTTTATAATCCGGAACTTGCGTGCCCGTATCACTTGCTTTAAGGAACTTCATTAGTTTGTCCTGTAGCAGTCGGTAACTGACCCCTGATCGTTGCCAGTCAGCAGGCACCCTTCATCAAATCTTCTAGAACACCCTCCCCGCTGGCTGCCACTGTTGTCCATTAGAAAAGCATTCAGTGTGTGAGTCTATATAGGTGAGGGGCCAATCCCAACCCTGAGGATTGTCTGTCTCCTGGGGCCTGACAACCATAGGCTTGTTTGTAGCTCAGGTCTCAAAAGATTCTGCCCGGAACGCTTTCAAGCAACGCTGGATCCAGAGTCTCTGGCCATGGCTGCCAGGGCTCTCAGCTCGATTCTGCAGAAATCTGTTCCTGCTCCATGTCCTACCCTGGTATGTGCCATGCAGAGGCTTGCCAGATGTCCGCAGCAGCAGAGAAAGACGTGGAGCTAAGTCTCCTCCACAGAGCCCTGATGGCAGCTGGGTCGGTCATTGACAGCCTCCAGTCAGAAGACAGTGGTGCCCCCGCTGAGGCTGGAGTAAGAACAGGGTTATGCTCATTTCTTGCTGTGAGCCCCTCCTGAGTACCGAGTCCAGGAGCCATATTAGTTTGTCCCAGCGTAGCCTCTGAGTTTATCCTCAGATTCGCTCTGATGTTTTCATGGTATCACGTTGTCCT
Organism: Rattus rattus; assembly: GCF_011064425.1. Taxonomy (NCBI): domain Eukaryota; kingdom Metazoa; phylum Chordata; class Mammalia; order Rodentia; family Muridae; genus Rattus; species Rattus rattus. The sequence continues at coordinate 137,992,897 of NC_046158.1, read as the reverse complement.
TACATCTGCCGATTTCTTTCGTTATATATTCACACTGCCCTTGTCTTTGGTTGATTTATTGTTCTTTTGTTTCTGCAGGGCATGGAGATAAATTTCTCTAGATAGCCCAGACTGGTCTTAAACTCACTGTTTCCCAGGCTGGAAATGAATTTGTGATCCTCCTGCCTCAGCCTCCCAAGTGTTGAGACTGACAACTATCTTCCACCCCTGGCTGGCTTGCTTTCCTTCCTTCTTTCCTCCCCTCCCTCCCTCCCTCCCTCCCTCCCCTCCCTCCCTCCCTTTCTTCCTTCCTTCCTTTGAAACAGGGTCTCACTATGTAGCCCAGGCTGGCTTCAAACCCATGGTCCACCCTGCACCAGCCTATAGAGCGCTGGGATACAGGCATGCACCACACCACCTGGCTTCATTACTCAGATTTTTTGGTCTAGCAATTCCACTCGTAGTAACAACATTCCCAGTCACACACCCAGATGCATATTTGTGCAGGGGCATTTTTTTTTTTTTGCAGCACTATTTATAATGGAGTAAAATTGGAAACATTTATTCAAATGACAGCCGGAGGTAGAATGAAGCGAAGCATGATGGGATACAATTCAAGTGCTCATGCAAGGGAGAGGCTTCGGGAGAACTGTGTGGGGACCTTGCAGATAATCCCGCTAAAATCTGTGATAGGAGATGAAGGTTTGGCTGCAGAGAACAGGCAGTTCTCACTAAGGGACAGAGGATTCAACAAAGGAAGATACTGCCTCTCTCTGAGCCAATAATAGGATGCAAACACGCTTACCAACAGGATTATTTTGGAACTGACAAATTAATTCCAAACACATCACAGGGAGAAAACCAATAGTAAAAATTAAACAAGGGCTGGAAATGGCTCCGTCAGTAAAGTGCTTGCTGCTTGCTACACAAGCGTGCAGTCCTAGGTTGGGGTCCTCAGTCCCCCCGCCCCCCAGCAGCCAGGCATGGCAAGGTATACCTGTCACCTCAGCCCTGAGGGACAGAGGTGAGTAGGTCCCTGAAGCCAGCCAGTCTAGACAATCTGCCAGTCCCAGGTTCACTAAGAGTCCCTGTCACAAAAACAAGTAGAAAATCAACTGAGGAAGATTCTCACAATGTCAGCCTCTGTCCTCCACACCTCCCTTCACAAGCAGCTGTATGCACACCTGCACACTTGAGGAAAGAGGGAGGGGATGGAGGAAGAATTCGAAATTGAAAGACACCCAGTGATCTGGGGGAGATTAAGATAGGGTTTCTCAGTGGCACTGTGGCTGGCTTTGAACTCCTGATCCTCCTGCCTCAGCTTCCAGTCCTAGGAATACAGGCTTGTGCCACCGTGTATATAAAGTGACCTTGATGATTGTACTGCCCTTGGTGATTTAAAGAGAAGTGAATGGAACAGACAAGTATGTCTGAAAATGGGCCCGGGAACATAAACCCTTTGTATACAATGTGAGCAGAGTTTAAACTGTGCAGAGAAGACAGATTGCTCAATAAAGACTGTTGGTCTGACTGCCTAGTCCTCTGAGAAGACATTCAGTTGGAGCCCCACCACAATCCCACACCAAGGCAAATGCCATACCATCTGGATAAGTAAATTATGTTACACACAGGCAATAAAATACCACACAGCAAAACCAGACAGAATAAATAAAAGAAAAAAGCCCGATCCCTTAACCCATTTAAGGAGAAGGATGAGTGAACCAGAACTCAGGCACCCACATTCTTTGTCTCGACAATGCTGGATATGGAATACAGGCCCCCACCCCCCATGCTGCAATAGCTACTTGTCTCATTCCTAGGACAAAATACCCAAGTAAAGGAACTTAAGGAAGTATGCACTTGGCTTACAGTTCCAGGGGTAACAGTCCGTCATGGTGGGGAAGTAAGAAGGCAGGAGCCTGAGGCAGCTGGTCACGTTATGACCACAGTCAGGAAGCAGAGTGAGAAAGGCTAGGCCTTGGTTTGCTCACTAAGACCCCCTCACCCATAGGTTAGTGCCCCCCACATTTCAGGTGGGTTTTGTAAGATGAGTTACTTTTAATATAGGTGTAGGTAGTAAATTAACCCAGCACTGCATTTCTTTACCTTTGCTAGTCCCCAGTAACCACAGAGAAACCAAGATTTATTTCAAGCTACACCTCAATAACTGGGTAGTTAAATGGCTATATTAATCCTTATAGCTAATCTGTCTACTTCCTAGCCCCATCCCATGATACTTGTATATTACTATTGATCTGGCTCTTTGGACTTGTTTTTTTTTTTTTTTTCATGGTGTCCTCTCTGACCTCTTCCTTGGCGATCTGAATTCCCCCCCCTCTCTGTCTCTCTCTCTCTGTGTGTGTGTGTGTGTGTGTGTGTGTGTGTGTGTGTGTGTGTATGTATGAGTGTGTGTGTCTGTCTGTCTGTCTGTCTCTGTCTCTGTCTCCTCTCCGGCTGGTGGAGGCTTCCACCTTATTCTCTCTTCTACTCAACCATTGGATGATCAGCATTTATTGACAAGGCAGAGAATAAATGGTAAAAACTGTTTACACAAATTTGAGAGAGGAGATTTTTGACCTAAGCATTACAATGCTGTGTCTGGACTGAAGCAAGATATTAGGGCAGAGAAATCGGCACTTGGATCACACAAGGATAACCTTTACACAGTGCACAAAACCACTATGCCTATAGGGCTTCCTATCTCAGTTGGCCTAATCTAAATAATCCCTCACAGACACGCCCAGAGGCTTGTTACCATGGTGATTCTAACCCCCCCCCATCAAGTTGACAACCAAAGTTAAACAATATGGGCTGAGGAAATGGCTCAGTGTACACAGTGCTTGTCAAACAAGCGTGAGGACCAGAGTTTGGATCCCCAGAACTCACATAAAAAAGCTAGGCAGGGGTTGGGGATTTAGCTCAGTGGTAGAGCGCTTGCCTAGCAAGCGCAAGGCCCTGGGTTGGTCCTCAGCTCCGGAGGAAAAAAAAAAAAAAAAAAGCTAGGCAGAGGTGGTGACTCACCATTCCGGGGCTCAGGTACGAAACAGACATTCCCAGAGCAATCAGCTAACTGAACTAGCCAAGGCGGCAGGCTCCAAGATCGGTTTCTAGCTTGGTAGATAAGAGTCAATCTCTAGACTCCACATGCATGCACACACACATACATACATGCACCAACACAGGAGCACATTCTAAACAGGTGCAGAACCACTGAACCACACCCAGCCCAACATGCATGAAGACTCTTAGAAGATGTAGGAGTGTATATTAGCATGGAGCTTCAGTTTGGATCTTGGCCATCCCCAAAGGATATGTAAAAGCTGTCATCCCCAGCTTCATGTCACTGGGAGGTGCTCAAACTTTAAGAGGCGGGGCCCTACTGGGAGGACAAAGGTCATTGGGAGTAAGTCCTTTTTTTTTTTTTTTTTTTATTTTTCAGAGCTGGGGACAGAACCCAGGGCCTTGTGCTTGCTAGGCAAGTGCTCTACCACTGAGCTAAATCCCCAATCCCGGGAGTAAGTCCTTAAATTCAAAAGAGGAACCACAACCCCTCCTCTCCCACCTTCTTTTTCTTGTGGTGATGCCTCAGCCTCCCTTCACCACCATGCTCTGTGGTGCTGCTTTACTCCAGACCATGAACTGAAAGCAGCAAGACTGTAAGCCGAAGGAAGCCTTAGGGATCTGCATCCCAAGCTGGCCTCAGACTAGTTACGCAGCCTGGGGTGACCTCTAACTCCTGATCCTCCAGGTTGGACCTTCCAAGTGCTGGGATTTCAAGCTTGTGCAACGTTACCCAGCTTTTAAGATGGAAACTAGCTTTTGTCTTAAAATTTGGTTATCATTGTGTTTGTGCGTGAGCGTGTTCATGGCTTGTGGGTGGAGCTCCCATTCCCCTTTATGTGGATTTGAGGGATTAAACTCAGGTTGTGTGACTTCCCTGAGAGTGCCTTTATCTGCTGAGCCATCTTCCCAGCCCAAAACTAGTATTTTTGAAGGGAAGATACATCACGTGGTCATACTGGTATCTGCAATTCTAATCTCGTCGCACTAAAATGTTTGACTCCTAACATTAGAATATTTATCTCAATATAGACATATATTGATCCTCAGAATAGCCATATTGTACTATTATTAACGTAATTATAAAAAGACTCCTTTGCCATTTCTTTCTGTTTCAGAACACATCCCACTAAAGATACACATTCAACTATTTTTTTTCCTCAACAACTGTGAAAGTCACTTAAAAATAAAGTGATCTACTTAAAGTCATTTAAAACAAGCCCTTCTGTGTAAGCCGCCAGTTACATAACTGGGCCGCCTGGCTTCTGCATGGCTTCACTTCTGATTTACGGACTGTGTCCTTATTTGGGTTAGTTTGTCACAACACATGACTTCAGCAGCAGCACACGAAGCATGGGCAGGTTCCTTCCTTGTGAAGCTGGGAATAGAACTCCAGGTCTTACATATATGGGGCTAGGGCCGCATTCCTGAGACGCACTACACGAGCTCCCTAAAACCTGGATTCTTCTGCTTTGGTTTTTAAGACAGGATGTCGCTATGTAGCCCAGTGTCTCTGCCTTCCTTCCGAGTACTGTGATTATAGGCATGGGCCACCACGCCCAGCCAGAATGTATTCATTTAAAATGAGACCTCAGGGCCTGGAGCAAGTGCTGGCTGCTCCTGCAGAGAACCAAAGGTTGGCTTCTACCATACACGTGGGGCTCTCCCTCCCTTCTAACTCCAGTTCCGGAGAACCAGATGCCCTCTTCTAGCCTCTGCTGGCTCCTGCACACAGACAGTGCACATAAACTCACAAGGGCATATACACATAAGGTACATCGTTAAAACGGGACAGAAACTGGGTGTGGTGGCATACACCTATGAGCCAAGCCCTGGGAGGTAGAGGCAGAAGGGTCAGGAGTTCAAAGTCATTCTCTGCCATCTGGGGGTTTGGAAGACAAGGTGGCTTCCATGAGACTTTCTCAAAGACCAAAGCTAAGGTAAAATGAGATACGGGTTCTCAGAATGTCTTATTTTTTAAATACTTTTTTAGTTGCTTCTTTAAGACAGGGTCTTGCTAATAAGTAGCCCAGAACAACCTGGAATTTGTGATCCTCCTGTCCCTGCCAGTCATGAGCTAGAAATGTAGGTGTGTGAGACTCTTGTCCAGCTTCTCAGGAGAGGAAAATGGGAAGTCTGCCAACGTATACCTTCGCTTCTAGAAGCAGACGTATATACAGGGAGGTTGTTCCTGGGAGGCATACTACCAAGCCACCGTGACTTGGTGTTTTCCTCTTATGAAGATGGGGGTCTCAGGCTGGCCTCAAACTCACTACGTATCACCGTGCATCGCTGTGCATCGCTGTGCCTCTCCTGCCTCCTCCTCCCAAGTTCAGGATTATGAAACTGCACGTTTATGCTCAGCTGGTGACTAAACCCAGGGTTTTGTGCATGTGAGGCAAGCACTCCACTGAGTGACATCCTCCGCCCAAAAGCACTTAAAAAAATAAGACAACAAAGAACAGGGTTTGCACAGAAACCCAGGTGGCTTATATGACTCCTTTCTTTCCCACAGCATTTCACAGACGCAGAACAGGATCCGGCCTTTCCGCAGCTAAGGGCGAAGCTGGGCTGCCATCTCCACATAAGGCTTCACCACACCAGGTTCTTGGAATGAGCTTCGAGACGCTCTCAGGAGCGCTGCCTTTTCAAGCTCACAGGGAGAAGGGGAGCCTCTCTTCCTTGCCAATCAGTAGGCTCGGCTTTCTGGAGGCCATGTGCAAGAATCCCACAGAACAGAGCAAAAGTGGCCCCCATGACAGAAGGAACACAGTGTACCTGGCCATCCAAACTTCTGCCTGCCCGCCTCCCTCCCACCCCAGCATCTTATATAGCCCAACTGCTAGGACGATAGGCTCCACACCCACTTGAAATTCTCCTTAAAGGATCTTCCGCTACAGCGCCAAAATACATCCTGTCCCAGGCCACACCTGTGCTCTCAGCCTCCTCGCCCAACCCTCCTACGGAAGCACTCTCAACTTTGACCCTTTTCCAAATTGTGTATGGTGGTGCAGCCGCTAATCCCAGCAGAGAGGCTAGGGGCTAGGGTTTGAAGCCAGTCTGTGTATCAAGATCCTGACACAAAAACAAGAGAGCAGTGTGGGTGGTGAAAGTGGTATGAGCTCTCAAGAGTCCCTGGGGTCTGGGTCAGCGCCATCTTGGTTTCAGAGTATACTGTGCGTTTACAAATAAAAGTTGGTCCTTTCTGAAAAGCAACCCTGAATTCAGAGAGCCTAGGCATTTGCATCCAGGTCGTTGTGGTTCCCCAGAAAGCCACCAGGGGGCACTAGAGGACCAGGGCTGGCTGGCTGACTGCTATGTTCTCAACTTTCCAGTGGAGCTCAGTACTGTTATGTCTGTACTTTGAGGGGCAGGAATGTAGGGAAAGGAAGCGAGAACAGGAGGACAAGCCCGTGCAAACAATCTGATCAACTGTTACTTTGTGCTTCTGTGCTTATCCAGCATCTGAGAACGCCTACACAGTCTCAAGGGCTGACAGGGCTATCAACAGGGCTCCAGGCAGACACTTGGATGTTCTTTTCTGTTCTGTTACTATGGACTGAAGCCAGGGCCTCCTGCACGCAAGGCACTCTACTACTGAGCCAAGCATGCCCTCAGCCTGCAATGTCCTCTCTAGCAACCACGCGGCTTGGCTACTACTGAGCCAGCTGTCAGTTGCACAGACAGCACACCGTCACACCACTGTGATGATCCCAACGCAAATCGTGTCGCTGGAGGTGCAAAGGGACAGCATGAACAGTGCCCCTAGCAGCAGGATTAAAACCAGTTCCCAGAAGTTTGTCTGGATTACAGAATACCCACCAGCCTCAAGCCCCACCGAGTGCCAGGTGAGATCCAGGCTGGGATGGTCGACACACACCCAAGGCTGGCAAGGCCCAGCCAACCGGACTCGGTCCTCTTGCTGACTCAGGTTGGGAAATAGCTCTGGGAAGAACCACTCTATCCCCTCGACACTTCCAAGGGTGCACTTGAGAGTGTAGCTCAGTGGTGGAGCCTTGCAGGCCCGAGGCCCTTGTTCATTCCAAGCAGTGGAAAACAAAACCAAAACACAAACCTTTCAAGGTCCTCTAAGCCGGACGGCAGCCAGAGTGGGGGAAGGTCCCCTCCTCGTCTTCCAGAACATTCCAGGGAACACCCAAGTAACCCCACTCTCCTGTCAATGAGTGTTTTAAACAGCCAGGTCCACTTTTCTCAATTCTTCTAGAAGACAAGTGACCAAAAGTATTAACAGAACAGACAGAGCAGAGAACATGTGAACACCACGCAGGCCAGGGTGGAGGCTTTACACGTGCGTGAGGTGCTGCAGGATGGGCTGAATGTGGGCTGTAGGGCTTGAGGATGCAGACTGTCACTGCGGAGTAACCACCAGGCACTGGCAGAGGAAGAGCCATGTCCAATCCAAATGCAACAGAAATCTGGGAAATTAAACGTCCTAGACACATAGCCAGCAGCGCTGGCAAAGATGTCGACTTCGTCAACCAGCAGGGAACTGGTGAAGATATGGAACCTGGGGCCTTCCGGTGGGACGTAATGACTGCTGCTTGGTAAACAGGTTCCTCAGATATTCAAGTCCAGCTCCTACCCCATCCAGCACCCACCACAGGAGGCCTGCAGCCACAAATGTCACAACAGCTGACACAGAGGTGACCTACATGCCCAGCACACACAGACAAAGCAAGCACGGAACAGCCAGATGTGGTGCTCGTGTCTATAATCCCAGCGTTCTGGAGGCAGAGGCAGGAGGATGGCCATAAGCTTCAGGACAACCAGGTTTACATAGTGAGCACTGGGCCAGCCGATGACTGCCAGACCATTTCTGAAAGAAAGAAAGAAAGAAAGAAAAGAGAGAGAGAGAGAGAGAGAGAGAGAGAGAGAGAGAGAGAGAAGAAAGAGAGAGAGAGAGAGAGAGAGAGAGAGAGAGAGAGAGAGAGAGAGAAAGAAAGAAAGAAAGAAAGAAAAGAAAGAAAGAAAGAAAGAAAGAAAGAAAGAAAGAAAAGGCGTGCAGGGTGACAAGGGAAAGGCAGGAGACAGTACACACAGCTGCTGCTCAGGGTGCCGTGACATCATGCTAGGTAAACAGGCACTCACAGGACAAGCACTGCATGATCCATGCTACTTTTACAGGGCCTGGAGACCAGTCCCAATGACAGAAGCTGACTGACTGCCAAGACACACAGAGCCCTTCTCTCCTGCTTCATCACCACACCAGTTCTTAGTCAACCTTTGCTGTCTCCTGGGTCGGGGACAAGTTACGTCCTCTTGTATGGCTTACCAGCTTTCCATGTGAGCTCCTTCCTGTACTTGTTTCCAAGGGCTGCTGTGACAAACTCCAAAGAGGGGTAGGGGACAGAACAAGATGTTTCTTTCACAGCTCTCAAGGCCAAGGCATCCTCTGCTCTGCATGAGGTAACTCTTGATTTTGGGAGAAATGTCACTGCTTAGAAGGGACCAGCTAGGCTCTAAGGCCCAGAGTACATGATGAACACTTCAGTGAAGGCCTAGGAAAACTGCAGGAAGCAAACCCTGGCTAGCTCTGGGAACAGGCAGGACTTCCTAAGGGCCAACTGAGGACAAATGTAAATGACATACTCCACAGGAGACAAAACTAGAGAGTTCGCAGCTCAGCCCCTTGGCCCTTCCCTTCTCTCAGCTCCTGATCTGCTCCTGTGTTTATCCCCACCTAAAACCTGAGCGATCCAGCCTACTGCCTGTTTCACTGTGTGATGTGCCAGGTTCATCTGCCCAGGACCCTTCACCACCTGCCTGCCCTCCAAGGTGGTCTCCTTTAAACTCAGGGACGAAGACTGAGATGGCAGTGGTCAGCGCTGTTTCTTGCCCTGGATAGTGCTATGACTACATCTCTCCTATGGGGATTGGTCCTTGTTCTTTCTGCCATCCCGTCAGTCCTTGGCCCAGCCAGGCATGCTGATGACTCAATAAGAAATGCCTTGCGAACACTCATGGGTCAGCTGCCAGGGTCTTCTACCCACTATACACACCTCCCCTTCTGGCCTGCAGTTTTCCAGCCTGAGGGCTGGAGATAACAGATCACTCAGGCAAACTGAGCAAACACGTTGTGTGGTGGGTGCATCGTAGCAGGATGCCGGGGTTCCTTGTGATCTGGACGTGTGGATTCTGTGGTGGGATCAGCTCGGGAGCCACTGGGCTCAATTCCTGGGTGTGTTTGAGAGTTAACGATCTTACCAAGAATGTATAAAAGCAGGGGTTTGGCAGGGTGTGTGAGGCGCAGCACTGTGAGACCCCAGTCCTAAAGCAATGGAAGGGGAAGAGGACATCTACCTGTTCAAGACCACACTGTAAAGGCCTGGGGATGGGGCAGCCAAATAAGTCCCTGGGATGGACTCTACACCATCAGTTCTACAGAGTGGCCTGAAAGCCACCAACAAACCCACAAAACAGAAGGAAAAAAATCTCTGGCAAGACCTCACAGTGTGGGAGTGTTCCCAGCAAAGCAACAGTTAAAAGGCTGGGCACAAGCGCCACCTTCCACTCAGGTCAGGCACCAGACAGAGATGGAATGGGGTGGGGGTGGAGTGGGTCTTCCTACTCCAGGGCCTCAGTGGATGGCCATTACCACAACTTCAACATCAGCTTGGAGCACACTCTGGGCAGTCACAGGATGGTGACACACACAGAAGAACAAACACTACATGGATAACTTTAGAGCTTTAAAAACAAAAACAAAAAACAATCAAAACCATAAAAAACAACCAAATCAGAAAAACCACCAAGAACAAAGGTTTTCAGTGTAAAGAGAAACACTGCCCGTTTCTTGTCTCCACCCGTTTCTCTCACTGCTGAGGAGAGCAGTACCACAGCTTGTCCGTGGTTCTTGGTGGCAGAGGCCACTGTGTCCTTCACTGAGGTAGATCACCTGCTGTCCTCTGCTGGGCTCCCAGGAGAAATCCAGTCACTAGGCAAACAAGGCTGCACTAGTGCAACACGGAGCACTGTCCTTGTCCCAAATACTGCCTATGTAGCAAGGATGAAGCACTAGGACATCTTGGAGTCCTCTCTGCTAGGCTTGATCACCAGCTCCACTCTCACTGGCCCCTGAGCCTCTCCCAGAAGTCTGGGTCTCTGAGGCTCGTGAGGCCTGCTTAGGCAGCCGGATGGGGACGTACGTATTGGAAGCACAATGCTCCTTGAGGTACTCGCCCCCCTTTTCTTCATAGTCCTTTCTGGTGACCCAGGCTCCACTGTCTTCTAGGTGATCCAAGGCCCAGTCACGGGCACCATACCACGCATCCAGCACAGGGTTCGAGGCAAGCTGAACCTGGAACAAGCAGCAGATGCATACTAAAAAAGTATCTCATACCAGGGCTCCAGGCCCAGTCGGAAAGGTTCTGCAGCCTCAGCCACAACCATCTGTACCCCCTCAGAAGCATACTGAAAGACCCAGTGATGCCCCCATTGTGAGAGCAGCCTGTGTACCCTCTAAAGCTAGGCCAGCATGCACAGCCTCTCAGAAAGGGCACAGTTGCACGGGCTTGTGTGTGTGCATGTGCTTGCATGGTGTCTGTGTAGCATTTACATTTCTAGTGTCCATGGAGGTCAGAAGAGGCAGTGGATCTCCAAGAACCTGACCTACAGACAGTTGTGAGCTGCCATGCAAGTGCTGGGACTCAAACCCAGGTCCTCTGCAAGAGCAAAGTGCTCTTAACCATGGAGCCAGCTCTCCAGACCCTACAATTTGTTTCCTATCCTCACTTTAGCTCATGTAAGCTGTCTGGGACATGGCTGACCCGGTAGAGTGCCTGCATGGCATGTAAGTGACTCCAGGCTCTTCCACCAGCACCACAAAAATAACAAAAAATAACTAAGCAAAACCCAGCAAAAGAAAAACAATGTGACCTGTCCTGCTTGTATCACACTAGAGACTGGGCTCCGAGCCTCAGGTATCCAGACAGATGCTTCCACTGAGCCCCACCTCAGCCCTAAAAGTCAGTGTTTTCAAGTGTAAATAACTGGACACGAGCGACTGCTGCCATGAAACTCACTGCCACCCCACCAGACTGAAGCAGGGAGCCGGCGGGAGGGTGGGGTGGACAGGAGAAGCAGCACTCTTACAACCAGGGCTCTCACAGCCATCACAGGTGGCTTCTGGGATTGCCAAGCTGGAAAGCTTGACCCTTCCAAGAGCGTGTTACCCAACAGCTTCCTCCTCAGCCACCCTGACAGGTTCAGTCACGCACAGGCTCACTCTCTGAAATGCCATTCCTTGGTGTCAATACTGCTGCCCTCCTGCTCCAGCTGCCTCTCTCCTCACCTCCACCGATGTCCTCCAGCTCCCAGGCGCCTTCAAGGGCTGCTGTTCGGGCTGGATCCTTAGTGTTCCCTGCTCTCCCAGGGCTAACCCCGAGTTCCTAATGGCCTCTTACCTTTTCCCTGAGCGCTAGCCACATCCAGAGACAAGGCATTTTCCTCCACTTCAAGCCTGTCCATTAGTCCTAATCTGGTGAAAAATATTATCCTCTCTTCTCTTTTGACTTTTTAAGAATGAGTCTATGTAACTTAGGCTGACTTGAATTCACTCATTAGCTCAGGCTGACCTGACCGTACACTACCTTGCTAAAATGTAAATTAGTCACATGACTGATGGCTCAGGCTCCCTTCAAGGTCCCACGAGACCTAAAGTAACAGCTATGCAGAGAAGAGCCATCAAAGCATCTTCCTGGTTACTCCAGAAAAATAAGACCCTGACCAGAGGTAAACAGTCGAGACTATGCGCTTCTCCACGGGAAGACTTACATGCTCCCCCTGCAGGAGTGAGAATCCCCTCTGCTGAGCACACTCAGGACTTCAGAAGATGCTCAATACTGTCAACTAACAGAAGAGCAGAGCAATAAACAAGTAGGATTCCCATCCTGCATAAGCTGAATGTGGCTGAAAGGCAGGGCCAGAAACGAACCTCTGCAGTGGATGAGGGAGGGCAGAATCCAGTCTCTACACCTTTACTTTGGCAGTCGCCACTAATGAAGCGGTCAGTGCCTGGGACGCCAATCACAAACAGTGGGTGGGGAGAGCAGTCAGTACCTGGAAGGAGGACTGGAAGGGCCTCATCTCCAGCAGCTCCTTCTCCACTCGGGCCTTCATGCCTGGGTACATCACGTTCCCCCCAGTGAGGAAAACGTTCTGGACCAGGGTATCCTGAACAGCCTTTGGGTACCTAAAAGAGAAAGGATGCACCAACTTGGCTACCGACACACTGAAGAAAGACCTGGAAAGGCAACTCTTGGTACAACAGCCAACTCGTCAGTGTCTCCACGACAGATTAAAAGAAACTAAACCAGTATTTTTATTTTTCATTCACAACTCCATACTGCAGGTCATGTGTGCAGACTTCCCCCATAATTAAAAATAAGAGTGAATAAAAATCACTAGGCTTATGGGGATGGTAGTCTACACTTCTGATCCCCACTACTCTGGAAGCTTCAAGGTCATTGAGGAAGGGGAGACCGCATCTCAATGAATACACAAATAAAAATGATCACTGGTTTTTAGCAATGGCAAGTTTCACAGAAAGCCAGGTCACATGTCCTACTGCTTGGACTCAAGGTTGGCAGAGCTCACAAGTGAAGGCACGGAGCTTGCAACTGTTCTGCCCTCAGGCCTGCGTCAGAGGGCAGACTACCTGCATATGCCAGCGATGGGGAGCGCTTCCAGGTAACCTGTCCCAGATAGAACTCAGGAGGCGGCTCTGGAGAGGATGAGGTGGTGTCACTGGCTCACCTGTCCAGGACGTAATGGAGGGTCTCTGCAATCCCCGCCTGCTCTTCTCCTATGAGGGACGGCTGGAAAATAATCTCTGGAGCACGAATCCTTTCTGTCCCGACAAACAGCTGATGATACGCTGCCAAGTTAAACACGGGCTTCAAACCCAAGGTTTAAAAGATGCTTTTAGACTATGATGACCATTCGCTTGCTGTCAGTTTTCTCAAGCCACACCTCCTCCTCCAGCCCAGCTTCCCTGTTCAGTTGGAGCCTCCCTCTTAAACTCTCCTCCCTTCAGACTCTGCCTTCTACCTCTGCTCAAGCTCAGAGTGACAAATCCCTGTGTCATGCCTGAGCCCCCAAGTTGCAGGAGGGGACTCTGAAGTGCAGCAGTCAAGTGGCCCAAAAGGACAGACCTTGTCTCTGCACACCCTGGCTTAGCACCCCCTCCCACCAAGGGCTCAGGTTCAGTCAGTTTATCTTGCTGCTACCACCATGACCAGAGGCACAGACCCCAGTAAGGATGACGACAATGGCTAAAATGTAAAGAAAAATCGAGAGCCTGTGTGCAGGTCTGGAGACCTCAGTCACTGGAGACAGTAACTCTGCTGTCGGTGCTCACATTATGGGTGGTGCCCGCCCCTCAACCACCCACCAGGGGAAAGGCCTCTGACTGACGCTGATAGCACAACTGGGCTTTCCAATGCTCCCCGAGAAGCGGACTGGGCCAGTCACTCATGCAAACGGCTTCTAATGTACCAGTGGTCTTGGTAACAGTGGTCAAACCTGGACTGTGGTGGTGACCTGCGGCTTCTCCACTTCTGGCGTTTCCTCTGAGAACAAGGGTTCAAAATCATTGATGTTCTCCACATCCTCAAGGGAGGGCTCCAGAGGTTCCAAGTCAGGGGTCTGAGGACAGCACAGAACAGATAAGCAAACACCAGTGGATCTGATAACCAGCAAACCTCAGGCCTGATCTGATCCTGAAAACAGATGGGGTTTTCAAACAACTGTGCAGAAATTAAATACTCTCAAAGCAATTCACACTGGAGGGGGTGGGGACAACACGAGTTAACAAAAGACTAACGGAAGACCAGCAAGATGGCTCAGACGGTAAGAAGATTGCCACTAAACTGACAGCCTGAGTTCAGAAAAAAGAATTAACTGTCAAAAGTTGTCCTCTGACCTTCATGTTTGTGCACTACAGCATGTGTCTGCGTATACACACGCACACACACACACACACGCACACACACCTTAAAAACAAAAAGGCCAGGTGTGGTGGCACACACCTTTAATCCCACACTAGGGAGGCAGAGGCAGGCAGAAGTTGAAGTCAGCCAGAGCTGCAGAGTGAGACCCTGTCTCAAGAAAAGGGAAAAGAGCTGGAGAGATGGCTCAGAGGTTTTGAGCTCAAATCCCAGCAACCACATGGTGGCTCACAACTACCATCTGTAATGAGATTTGATGCTCTCTTCTGGCCTGTAGATATACATGCAGACAGAACATTGTATACATAATAAATAAATAGGAAAAAAAGTTCTAGTTTAAGTTTGAGATACTGTCTCACAAAAATGAAGGGAAGAGAGCTCTAGAGAGCTGGGGCGGGATAAAAAATACTACCAGTGCTAAGTCTCATGAGACTTACATGAGAATAAACGAATAAACAACTCAACATTTCAGGGACCACAATGGAATGGTAGCCCAGGTTTGACTCCCAGCACCTCATTAGCTAGACATGGTGGCCGCACATACTTTAAAATCCCAGCACTGGGGAGGTAGAAGCAGGAGGATCAGAAGTTCAAGTTGATCATGGTCCCATTCTGGGTTCAAGGCCAGCACAGGCCTTGTATGAAACCCCACCTCAAAAAGAGGAAGGCTGGACAGATGGCTTGGTGAGTAAAGGTATTGTCATAAAGCCTCCTTAGAGGTACTTTATGTCATATAGTCTCCCAAGGGGTTTCCCTCCCCAAGCCCAGTCACCTCTGGCTTGCTGTCCACCACATCCACCTCCAAGTTGGCTTCGGCCTGCAGGATTTTCTGTTTGGCCTGCTCCACTGCCAAGGTGAGCTTTTGTATGTAGGACTGCAGTTCTTCTGGGGAGTCCATGTTCAGCTCTATCAGAGCTTTGTGAAACTGGTCCATCTGGCCATCCTCTAGGAGCTCCTAAAACAGAGTAGTCACAAGCCACTTTCAAAGACGGGCAGTGCATTGGCCATCAATAAGAGGGAGGTAGTTAGAAAGCCAGCAGAAGTACAGGGGAGCCCTAGTCAGCCCCCAGCATTATTACCCCTCTAGCTCCCACCACAGACTCATACCTGCCCTCCTCCTCCAACTGAGCTTGCTAGCACCAACTAATTAGGCAAAACTAATCTATGGTGACAGACATCAAAGATGCCACCATCTTGAGTGGAAGGAGTCACTGAGAGATGATGGCAACATTGCTCCTCAATCTGACAGCAGGGACATTACACATGTCACTTTGTGACATTCACTAAGATCTGTGTAAGTTGCACTTACATAGGAAAGTAAAAACACGAAAACAAATCAATAAAGAGCATGAGTCTGCAGCTCTCTATAGACAGCTGCTGATGTGCATGTCAATCATCTCCATGACTCTGGGCTCTGGACTCCCTAATTCCAAAGGGCACTTGACAGTCAATGCACATTACGGCCATGGGAACCAGACAGGAAGAGAACATCCTGGAAGCACCTTGCAGAGCAAGGCTAGGGGCCAGCGCCACTGACATCACCTGCCTGCACATACAACAGCCGCTCCAGCCGCTCCTGATCTAGCTGCAGCTTCTCCTCCCGCCGCCGGGCGTTAAGCTCTTGCAGCCGTCGCAGCTGCTGCTGCCGCCGCTCCTGCTTCTCCTCGGCTGTCAGTGTGCTGCCCAGGAGCTTGCTGGAGAACGGGAGCTGCATCTTGTGGACATTGTTCTCATAGTAATCAGGACATCGCCACTTCTGCAATTCTTCAAAGAAACAGTTTGGGGGAGTTAGAGAGTAAAAGCCCTGTGTGCAGTGAAGTGGGAAGTCAATGCCAGCCATGAGCAGACACACTCAGAACCTATGAAGAAACCCAGACATACACAGACCGGCTCCGAGGGTCTCCAGACAGAAATTACACAAGAAAGCTGGAACAGCCAGAGTGAAGGAAACGCTGTTAAATACACAGGGCTAATTGCCTCAGGAGACCGTTAAAACTTGTTTGATAATTTGAACTAAAAATAATAACACCACTGCGTCTGACTGGCTCCCAGAGTTCATGCGTTTAATATGTCACACTTTGACAAAGCAGCACAAAGAAGTCTAGTGCTAACATTGCTACCCTGATCAGAACTGAATCTACACAGATGAGGAAAAGGTATGCACTGCTCCATCTTCTAGTAACCAACTAAGTAAAGCAAGCACACGGGGCGGGTGTTCAGAAAGAAGTATAGCTGAGCATGGTGATGCTCACCTTTAACTCCAGGTATTGGTTCAAGGACCTTTCAGCTCAAGGCAATCTTGGACTATATAATGAGCTCTGGGTCAGCCAGAGCACACAGTAAGAACCTGCCTCAAAAATAAAATAAAATAAAATAAAATAATAAAATAAAATAAAATAGAAATCCAATAACCTAAAAAGCAGAGAAAAAGACAAAAATAAAATAGTAATGCAAGCCCAAATTCAACTAACTGCAAATGGGGGCTGGAGAGATGGTTCAGTGGTTAAGAGCACTGACTGCTCTTCCAGAGGTCCTGAGTTCAAATCCCAGCTACCACACGGTGGCTCACGACCATCTGTAATGGAATCCGATGCCCTCTTCTGGTGTGTCTGAAGATAGAGACAGTGTACTCATACATAAAATAAATAAATAAATCTAAAAAAAAGAAAAGAAAAGAAAAGAAAAACTAACTGCAAATGGTCCCAGCACACACAGGCTGCTGCTGAGAGCACGGCTGCTGTCTCGGATGGAATGAAAGAGTAGCAAACACAACCGCAGCGCATCCGGATGGCACTGACAAAGTAGATCAGAGGTAACGAGATGCAAGCAGGGAACGGTGGCGCCTGCCCCTCATCTTAGCACTTGAGAAGTAGAGGCAGGAAGATTGAGAGTTCAAGGTTGTCCTCATATAGTCAAGGGAATATTGAGGCTAGCCTGAGCTATATGAGACCCTGTTGCTAAACAAATAGATAGATAGATAGATAAGATAGATAGATAGATAGATAGATAGATAGATAGATAAATAGATAGAAAGAAAGAAAAATATGCCAATATAAACCATACTCAAACAAGCTGGGTGGCTTGTTGCTTATGTTGTTTTGAGACAGATCTCACTATGGGATCTGTCTAGCTAAATTCCTGGCTAGCCTGGCATTTACTAATAGACCAGACTGGTCTCAAACTCAGAGATCCACCTTCTCTGCCTACCTAGTGCTGTGATTAAAGGTGTGTCTTAAAAAGAAAGAAAAAAAAAAAGAAATAAAAAGGAGCACTATGTAATGACCAAAGGTCAGGAAGCTATAACCATGTTAAATACATAACTACCCGGAAAAGCCGGACACTGACACACACGCTAACAGATCTGGGCTGGGAACACAGCTCAGAAACAGGAGTGCTTGCCTTGACAATGTCTTGTCCTCACTGACAGAGGAGAAATGGGGACGCCCACCACCACTCCTAGCGACAGCAACACACTCCTTCCAGTTATCAGCACAACTAATAGAAGACAGGTGACCAAGTGTTGGCCACCATCACCACCACACACCAAAGGACACCTGAACTCCAGAGCCATGAGAGCAGTGCATGCTCTTCAAATGTGTGAGGAACTTCTGAAAAGGTGACAGACGACATGCCGGGCCATGCAATAAACAAGTTTAGCAGATCTCAAACAAAGGTCTTTCACTATAATGGAATTGAATCAAAGATAAATCACAGAAGGGCGTTTCACAACATATTTGTAAACAATCACTTAAAGAAGCAGACCCGAAGAAATTAGAAAACATAAACTCAGTAACGAAGGGATGAAGACACAGCAGCAGCACTAAAAAGGGAAACTCCCAGAATCAAGTGCTGGTTGGTTTGCTCTGGGCAGGAGTGTTCTGTCTGCATTTGTACAGGCACCACGTGCATGTAATGCTCATGGGAGCCACAAGAGGGCATCAGCTCTCTGGATCTGGGATTACATGTTTGTGAGCTAGGAGTATATAAACAAAAGCGAAACAGCTAATACCAAAGTATATCAAGAAAAGGGAGCCCACACTCACAGATTTTCTTTCTATGTCTATCTCTCCAACTTCTTTGTACCACAGGTGCTTAACTGAAGTATTCTGAACACACGTGTAAATACCACTCAATTCCCTGAATATGGTTAAGATGAACCTTTAATTGGGAAGCTGAGGCAGGAGAGCCAGACATCTGATGTTAGGGCTGAGCCTACACAGGAGACTGTCTGAAAAATGAGGGGAGGGGGGGGAGGGGGGGGGAGGGAGGGAGGAAGTGAGAGGGAGAGGAAAAAGAAAAAAAAGGCAGATAGTACATTTTATGTTCTATGGTTTTTACCACAATTAGGATTAGGCTTTGTTTTTTGCTTTTTGTTTTTGTTAGGCTTTATGTGTGCCTCTGTGAGAATTTTTCTTTGTCTTTTTAAAGATTACTTATATTTTGTGTTTTGCCTACTTGGAAGGGCACTGTATACATGCCTGATGCTCACTGAACCAGGAGAAAGCAGCAGATCCCCTGGAACTGGAAACTGAACCCAGGTTCTCTGAGCCACCTTTCCACCGGCCAGGTTTGTTTCTTTGAAACAGGGTCTCATACAGTCTATGCAGGCCTTGAACTCAGTGTGACACAAAGATAACCCTGCATATCTGATGCTCCTACCTCTACCCTGGGTAACGGTGGTGCATGACTATAATCCCAGCACTTGGGAGGGAGAGGCGGGTGAATCTTTTGTGAGTTTGAGGCTAGCCTGGTCTACAGAGTTCTATGACAAACAGAGATACACGAACCTGTTTCAACCGAAACCAAAACAAACAAACAAACAAACCAGAAGTTTGAAATACTGAGAGGCTAAGGCAAGAAGATGGAGGATCTGAGGCCACACTGAGAGATAGTGGCCAGCCTTGGCTATATAAGGAGACTCTGACTCAAAAAATAAAAGTTCACGACATGTTGAAGACTGAGAGGTACTCTGACATCACCCTAAGGATGTGATAAAGCAATTTCAACTGGTCTCCAACTTCTTGTTTTCTTTGGCTTTTTGAGACAGGGTTTCTTTGTGTAGCTCTGGTTGTCCTGAAACATTGTTTTCCGTGCAGGCAAAATTATAAAAGTTATCTTGTGTGGCAGGAACCACTTTATAACAATTAGTTCACTTAATAATCTCATCAAGTGAATACGAAAAGGGGAGGTGGATGCTGAGCAAGCCAGAGTCACACTGGTGTGAACGGTGTGAAGAACCCCCCAAGGTCAACAGAGCTGGAAAACTGCAGCAAGTTCCTCCCCATCGCCTGCCACGTCCCCTGCATCACCTGCTGCGTAGTCCTCGGCAATGTAGCTGTGTTCCTGCAGGATCTCCTCCATGCGGCTGAGCGTGATGGCGGCCAGGTGGCCCGGATACTTCAGCTGGAGGAGCCGCTGCAGGTAGCCAGCAGCCTGACTTCCTCCGAGATTGATACGTTTGCAGTTTTTGGCATCAAGCCTACCCCAAAGTAGAAAAAACAACACTGATATTCTGTGCAGCATAAAAGAGGAAAGCAAGAGAATTTAATTCAGATAAAGGGACTAGTGGAAGGTGAAGACAGTGAAAACCCTACATCAGAACAATTCCATTGGTGCAACGTCTTACCCAAGGCCAGATTTCCTACTGCATACCCCAACATGTGGCCCTTTAACTTCTACCAAAGTAAACAAGTTCAGGCTAGTAGTGGCACAAGCCTTTAATCCCGGCACTTGGGAAGCAGACACAGCAGAGGCCAGCCTGGTCTTCAGAGTACCGGGGCTATGTAGAGACCATGCTTCAAATTAAAAGAAACAAAACAAAACAGAAGACAGTTCAACAGGATGTCTCACTGTCACGTGACAAGTGTATACTTCTGGGGGCTCCTGGGATTGGGCGACCTAGAAATAATAGGTAAAATGGTCAAGCACGCCAGTCCCAGGGGCTATCTGCTCTGGGCCCTAAGAGTCTGATTTCACAAGCTTCCTGCGACCTGCTTCTCTCCCCAGTTAGACAAACAAGCACATCCATGCTGGCCAGGTGAAGGGCTAGAGCCTCATCTTAGCAGGGCTGCAAATCCAAGCGTCCAGCTCCAGAGCCATGGCTCCCTGCCTGAGGCACACAGCCCTTCAGGCAATGCAGGGAACCTTTAGGGGTACAATGCTAGCGTCATCACACAAGAAAATAAAACAAAACTAAACTCTGAGACAGGAACAGACAAAAACTATCTCTGCCTCTCTTCCTTTTACTGAACAGTTCCATAATGGCCTAGAATGTGTTAGGCAATATAACTGAAAATGAAGGTATGGAGAATATGAATTAAGAGCTTGCAATGCAAGCTTTTTTTCTTTCTTTTCCTTTTTTTTGCAAAAATTCTTTTTTTTTTTTTAAGATTTATTTATTATAAATAAGTACACTGTAACTGTCTTCAGATACACCAGAAGAGGGCATCGGATCTCTTTACAGGTGGTTGTGAGCCACCATGTGGTTGCTGGGAATTGAACTCATGACCTCTGGAAAAGCAGTCAGGTGCTCTTAACTGCTGAGCCATCTCTCCAGCCCGCAAAAATTCTTAATTAAAAATGAACTCCAGAATACCAAGATGGTCTAAATTAAATGTATTCAATTAAGAGAAAGGGAAATGGTCCACAGTAAGGGCATTTGCTGTCAAGGATAAAGACTTTGAGTTCAATCCCTGATGCCCGAATTGTGGAAACAGAGAACCAATACCCTTATACTGTCCTCTGACTTCCAGATTCCTGTCAAGCACTCTCAAGTCCAGACAGACAGACAGACAAGCACTCTCAAGTTCAGATAGACAGACACAAATAAAGATTTTTTTTAAAAAAAAAGAGAAATAAATATAATCAAGTAACTTACTCAAACCATGTTTATTGAATGTCTACTATGGGCAGGTACCATGTTAACTATTCCCCCATAAATCAGAATTATAAAACATTATAATTGTTAACTAGATATGAGACCAACTTGAAGTCCCTCCAGAAGGTTCCAAAGGACAGATAAAATAACTTTGAAGGCACATGCTGAGGGAAATCTGAGCTCTGCCCAGCTCCATCCACCAGTTAGCACTCACCAGACACCTCCAACAGGAACCTTTTACCGTCCATGTTTCCAGTAAGTCCTAACGATGCTTCTCAAACGCAATGCCACAGGCACAACTCACCTTCCTTCCAGGACGGGTAAAATGTGCGTGCACTGGTAGCCAGAGGAGATGACAAGGCCACTGGAAAGGGCGTTCTTGGGCATGTTGTGGTAGAAACTGAAGAGGCTGTCTATCCCATAGGCAACCTTCGGGATCCTGTAGCATTCGAAGAGGAGCTCCGACATCATTTGGCGGGAGTAGAGTGGGTTACACACGGCCTCTGTCAGAACTATGGGATGGTCAACGCAGCCCTACTTTGAAAGACAAACACAACAAGACAAATGGAAGCACACACAAAATGCAAAACTAACCCCAAATCCTTACTGCCGGGCTGAATTTACTTAAAAACGTGAGGGGGTGGAGGGGGACACACTCAGGACCAGACACAAGGACAAAGAACCCAAGTCTTTCTAACACCTAATCTCTTGACTCCAGACGCAGATCTTAGGCCTGAGGCACCTGCACTCCTGTACACAAACACGCTCACACATAAAACTTGGAAATAATACATCTTTTAAAAGGTGATCGCAAACTATTTTAAAGAATATGCTTCTTCTCTACTGGAGGTTATTTTGGAAAGCAGTAACACATGGCCAATTTAAGCTTTTTGTATGTCTGTCTGTTTTGATTTTCTTTTTTTTTTTTTTCAGAGCTGGGGACCGAACCCAGGGCTTTGCGCTTGCTAGGCAAGTGCTCTACCACTGAGCTAAATCCCCAACCCCTCTGTTTTGATTTTCTTAAAGATAAGGTTTCTAGGGGGTTGGGGATTTTCTTAAAGATAAGGTTTCTCTGTAACAACCTTGGCTGTCCTGGAACTCACTCT
The DNA here is from genome assembly GCF_011064425.1 of Rattus rattus. Lineage (NCBI taxonomy): Eukaryota > Metazoa > Chordata > Mammalia > Rodentia > Muridae > Rattus > Rattus rattus. Next base: position 137,970,908 of record NC_046158.1, on the reverse strand, counting down.
GTAGACTAGACTGGCCTTAAGCTCACAGATATCTGCCTGCTTCTGCCTTCCAGTGTGCTGGGATTAAAGGGCCATGAAACCACGCCTGGCTCATTTCAAGTTTATTAAGTCAAGCTTTGGCCAAACTCTTAACAGATAAACCATGTTGGTTTTATCTTCAAAGTACTACCAGGTTCGAACTGGTGCTTGTAAAACTCATCTCACTTGGATTACTGCAAACTGGTCCCTGTGTCCCTGACAGCCCATCCTCTGGAAGATAAAGACATCGTGGTGTACCCTTAGCTCCTAGCACAAGACCAACACACTTGTGTTCAGTACTTGACTGCCACTTGTGTTCAGTACTTGACTGCCTAGCTAACGGCTGAAACCGAATGCGCCCCCCCAGCCGGTCCTCACCTGCGAGGAGACGCCGAGGTGCTGGAAGCTGTAGTCCAGCAGCAGTTCCTGCAGTTCCAGGTTGACAGGCACGTTGCGGTCGAAGGGCGAGCGCAGCATCCAGCGCAGAGGCTCCAGGCTTCCCAGCGCGTTACCCACCTGCGGCCCTAGCCCGCCGCGCGCCCCACCACGGCCGCGCGCGCACACGGCGCGGAACTGCAGGCGCGGCTCCGGACCCGGGTCCGGCCCGGGGCACGCCCACCCGGCCCGAGCCTGGAACGATCCGTTGTCCAGCACCAGAGGTACCGGCTGCGAGCCGAAGGCCACTGGCCCGGCTTCCAGTACCGGATCCGGAGCAGAACGGGCATCTCGGAACCGGAACACGTTCGCCTCCATCTTGGCTAGCGCCGGTCCCGCCCCGACGCCGAGTGCGTCACGAAGCCCCGGCCCCGACTGAGTCTCAGGGCCCGGAAGCGTCCGGACACCTCCTCCTGTAAGGAGGACTCGTTGGTTTCTGTACCTGATTCGCTCCTGGTTCTCCAGAACCTTCTGTGGGTTTCTATTCCCCGCTGATCCAGGCCTCAAGGCCAATGGTAGCTCTAGCCTGTCCTCAACAGCCTCCTTGTGACCACGCCTCCTCGCGCTAACTGGCTGGCCAGGAGCCCCGCCCCCAGCTCGAAACGTGGTTGCGTGACCACGCCCCTTGCTCTAACGAGCTGACCAAAGGCTCCGCCCCCACTGGGATGGACTCCGCCCCTCTGTGTCCCTTTAGCCTCCCTTGGTCTCTGCACATGTAGCCCTTAGTTTTGTGACCACGTTAAGCTAATCTCCTTACCCTTTGACTCTTCTCTTTCTGTTCTTTTATTTATTTATTGTGTGGTGGGTGTGGGAACGTGCCAAAATGTATGTGTGGAAGTCTGTTCTCTTCACCTAATAGGTTCCAAGGATGGAACTCAGGGCCTTCAAGGGCCCAAGTCAAACTCCAAACTCGGGGGGAGGGGGGGGTGTACTACTAACCTCAGTTTCTGGACGTGGCAGCTAGCGATGAACATCAAATGACTTTGTAAAAATTCATCAAGCTGTCTACTTAAGATTGCATATTTCAGTATGTATATTACTAAACAAAATCTACAAATATGTTTATTCAGTTCCTACAGGCTGCTCTCTCACGGGAGAAAAAAATATATATATATATATTGATGTGACGAACTACTAGTTTTAACAGAAAAGCACTAGGTATGCTCTTTGCCTGTGCCCTTCTTTCTGCGAGTTAAGGTCCTATCACTTAGGACCCCATAGCTATGCTTTTTCTAACCAAACCCCACACTCTCCACTAACTGTTTAGCCATCCCTCAATTATTTCACTCATGTAAAAACAGCTTCAGGTGGGGCGGGGGTTGTTGGTGCATACCTATAATCCCAGCACCAAGGAGGTAGAGGTAAGAGCTTTGTAGTTCCTGTCCAGCCTCATCTGTCTAGTGAGTTCAAAGCCAGCCTCAACTACATAACGCCCTGCTGAAACAAACAAGCAAACACACACATTAAATAGACAACCGACCAGAAGCGGCATGGTATTGTTTCTGCTTGCAGACTCCCCAGTCCGTAGAGGCCCCTGGGGCTACAAAACAGCTGTCATCCTGAATTCTTGCTTCCCCATCACTTGCTGCTCATTGAACGTTTGTCCCATCTTCTGTCTCATGTGATTTCTCCTAATTACACCCTTTATTTTCAAATTTGTTTTGGGGGAGGGGTGCTTTGATTGTTGTAGGTTTTGTGGGGAATGGGGGTGGGGGGTTGGTTGGTTTTCCGGTTTTGTTTTGATTTTGTTTTTAATCATGTCTTTGTATCTCATGCTGGCCTCCAACTCCCAGTCATCCTCCTGTTCCAGACTCCTATGTATTAGGATTATAGACATAACACACACACACACACACACACACACCCCAGTTTACTCCTTGTTTTGGAGTGCATTCTATAAACGCTTCTGGAATACAGGAGAGTATAGGGAAGGTAATTTTTTGAGACTGGATCAAGTGTCTTCATTTTATTCACTGCCTGATTGAATATTTGATGGAATTCCTGCCAGGATGGGTCCATCCTAGAAGATTACCCTGAGAGCCTACTGACCCACCCCTCCTCTTTCCTGTTTTCTGGCCTTTGCAGCTGTTGTTTGGGACTTAGACACATTGATCACCACTCCACCTTTCTTATTTCTCTTTTCTCAAGCAAGTACTTACGCCACGAGAGCTCCAGTTTCTAGTTTTCTTGATTGCTGTATTTTCTTTCTTCTTTTAAGCTTGGCTCCACATTTTAAAGGTTGTTTTATTTTACATGGCATTTTAGGAAACTGGTGGCAGCCCACTGTGGTGGCACATGCCTGTCATCCCAGCACCTGGAATGTGGGGCAAGAGGATCTAGACTCTACAGTTCACGGCCAGCCTGGGCTACACAGCGAGATGAAGGCCAGTCAGATTATCTGAGATCTTGTCCCTGCCAATTTTTTTTTTTGCATTTTTCAAAAAGAAAAAAAGAGAAGTAAAAAGAGGACCAGCAAGATGATGAGCAGTTAAAGACACTGACATCCTGACAACCCAAGTTCGATCCCAGGTCCCACGGGGTGGAGGAAAGATACTGACTCCTCCTCAAGTTGTCATCTGACCATGGTGTACACACACACACACACACACACACACACAAAGGAAAAGAAACTGGAAGTTACGTTACCCTGCTGAAACCCAGGTTGTGCTTTGCTGCACCCTTGGGCCATCGTCCATGCTCCCCACTTTCTGGGAAGAGCGCCCATTGCTTTTATGCCCAGAGGTGCCTATAGGTTGGACCGTTATCAGTTCAAATTCCCCTGGGCCTTACTTACTCCTGTTTCCTAACTGGGAACCTCCCTTGGTCATTCTCCTTCCTGCCCACAGTCTCACAGATTTCCTGAAACTGCCCAGGTGACTTTCCAGATGTGCCTGCAAACATCTCTTCTCCCAGAATCCTTCAGGCTCTTGGGCATCAGCGGTTCTCACCTTTCCTAATGCTGCAACCCTTTAGTACAAATCCTCTCGTTGTAGTGACCCCCCCCCATCATGGGATTATTCCTGTTGCTACTTTATAACTGTAATTTTGCTACTGTTGTGAATCGTAATATAAATATCTGATATGCAGGATGTCTGATATTCAAACCCTGTGAAAGGGATGTTTGACACCCCCCAATAAGGGTCACGACCCACAGGTTGAGAGCCACTGCCTTATGGAGTCCTTCCACAAAGGCAGAACTCCAAGATTCTGTGCCAACACTGCTGTCTTTTCCCTCCTTTATCTTCATTGTTCAGAGCCTCGAGCCAACATGATTTGGCATTTACTGCATGGTGGGGACTTAAGATTAACAGCTTTCTGTGTTTTTCTAAATAGCCCTTCTTCCCAGGGCCAGCCACGACTCTATTTTCTAGAGCAAATATGCCATCAGGTGCCATGTTGATTTTAGAATGTCCCCACTCCACACCTACCTTTCCTGCTGCTTCTTTCCTGAGAACTGTTTCTCCGCCAGAAGGCTCCCCACTACCTCATATGCATCAACTACATGGTCACACCAGCAGAATTCCTAGCCAGAAGCCAGGACAAGGTATATGTACTCCTGCTATGGGAGATGCGGTCATCCATCTGGGTTGGGAGATCAGTACATTCAAAGATTGGCACTGTGTGGCGGGTGCCACACCTTATAGCCTATCATTCTAGAACCTTCCCTAGAGCTTCCAAACTTCTAGCATATACACAGCCCCTAAATTACCTCCTTATACATTAGCACCTTCACTGACTTTAGTACTTACACTTGGAGAGAGCCCCTCATCTAAAGTCTGCAGAGTGAGGGATTTCCTTTGCTCTGTGGGCTACTGTTAGATCTCCTAGTGAGTAGCTAGTTCTAATAGATGCTACTTAATGCTGGGGCTTCTCTTGGACACTCAGTTATCACTAGGAGCCTCGTGAGCTTGAGGCCAAATGATCTGACTCTCATTTTTCTCATCTTAGTCCCTTGGGCCTGTGCCAAGGCCTCTGTAACAAATAACATGGAGCCTGAGGGCATTCTGCAAGGCGCACTTTGGCTCCTTACTGTCAGTGCCTGTGCTGTGTCTAACAGCTCTCTGGGAGCACAGGAACATTCTGAGGGCATTACAGGCCGGAAGTGCCCGTTAGCTGCTGAAAGTTCAAGGATGAAAATTCATAACCTCTGCTCCACAAAGATGCTCACTGCGGAACTTCTGTAGCTTCCGGGGTGGGGTGGGGACTGAGCTCCAAGTTCCCGCAGGAGTACACCTGCCTGTGACGTCCTGTGAGCTGATCTTCATTTTCTGCCCCTTACATCTCTGCCGTGGCTCAAGTTATTACTTAAGAGCCCTTCCCCAGGATTTTCCCCCACATATTTCATTGGCTGACTGTATGTTTGTTTTCTTGTGGCTTTGCTGTTTCAATGTGCTGAGAATCTTTTTGTGAACAACTAGATCTATTATAAAATATGTCCAGGTAAGTTCTGCATATGAGATCCCTGCTAGTGAAGATACAGTAGGGAGATAAGCAGAGAATGTCTGCCCTGGAAGTTTCCTATGCTTAAAGATTGTCACCACAAGCCAGGTGTGGTGTCATAAACCTGTAACCCCATCGTTCACAATGTGGAAGAACTGGGAGCTTAAAGCTAGCCTTGGCTACAAGCAAGTTTAAACCAGCCTGGACTAGGTGAGATTCTAAATCCTAAACAAAGCAAATGTGGTGGTGCACACCTTTAACCCTAGCACCAAGGAGGCCAATGTAGGGGGATTTCTGTGAGTTCAAAGCCAGCCTGGTCTATATAATGAGTTCCAGGCTAGCCAGGGCTACATAGTGAGACCTTGTCAAAGCAAAACAGGATGGCTGCTCTGGAGACATTTATCCTCTCCTTTCCTTTCTTCTCATCCATTGATCGAGACACTAATCATTTCGCTGGCTCCTTTACCTATCACTCCATCTTTCCTTCCAGTCACTCATCTGCCTACCCATTTACTCATTCACCCAACCACTGACACATGACAGCACCCACAAACTGTCCCATCCATCCATCCATTCATCCATCCATCCATCCACCCATCCATCCATATATCCATCCATCCATCCATCCATATATCCATCCATCCATCCATCCATCCATCCATCCATCCATCCATCCATCCATATTCCACCAACCCATTGCCTCAGTCTTCCTCACATCAATGGTCCCAATGGCACATCAGGAAGAGGAGAAAATGGAGGTGATTATTATCTCTGAACTTATGGGTGGGGTAGGGGAGAAGTAGCTAAAGTCATTTGACCCTGCTTCTTCCAGCCTGGCCCATGTCTCTGAGTAGATATCTTAGGGGAGTGGGGTGCTACTGTGTTAGATTAAAAGCCTTGGGGATTTTTTTCTTTGTTTTTTTCTTTCTACTTATTTTCTCCATCAATTAAAAGCATTGTAAATAAATGTCTTGCCTTAGAATTCCACAAAAGGAAGCCCTGAGATGAAGTCTCACATGAACTGTATTTGTTTAGGAGGTGATCTCAGGCAGTGCAGGGAGGAAACAGGGACAGAGGGAGTCAGAGAAAACTTGTCTGATGAGCCAGGAAACCCCTCTGGAGCATCCTTGTGCTCAGGCTTCAAACCACTCCATCAGAGGGCCAGAGACAGGAATCCCTAACCAGCTCAGTGTTGGGGATAAGTCTGTGACTCCAGATTGTGTATCGACATACCCTAAGAAGCCTTCAGGGCGATGAGCCTGGAGTTCCCGGGCTGGGTGGCATCAGAGTTCTAAGTACACACAGCTTCCTTCCAGTGAACTTGTGTGCATCCAGGAGATGAAGGGGTGACACTGACAGTTGTTACAGAGACCACATCTGTCTCTTTTACTGCTGTACTCTCAGAGGTAACCATAGCTGGTGCTCCATAGTCAGTAAGTAGTTCATTCCCTGGCATCCCTGAGGCAGGAGGTGTGCATCCTTAGCAGTTCCTTTCCCGTGCCCACCCACGCCACGAGTCCCTCCCTAGCCCAGGGGCTGCATCTCTCGGTTTCTGCCATGTTTTCACGCCCCCCTACCCCATATAGCTGGGTCCTCAACATTACAGATTATCTTCCTGGATGCCTCTAGTCAGAAGCCTTTCTCTCGTGTCCCTTTGGGACCCCACAGCAGGTAAAGGCACCCACAGCATCACTGTGGAGTCCCATGTTGACTCTTGGAAATGTTCAAGCAAGGTCTCTGGAGAGCTTCCTCTTCTCCCAGGCTAGGCCTTACACCCACAGCTGGGAATGTAGCTTGAGGCTAAAGTAAAGCACTGGCCTCAGGGGCAAAATTGAAGAGGATGTCAAAAAAAAATGCAAGAAGCAAGTTGCATGCTTTTAAAAATTGATGTTTCTGTTTGTTTTGTTGTTTTGTTTAAGCAACTTGTGTGATTTTTAAAAAATTGATATTTTTGGTTTTGTTGTTTTGGGGGTTTTTTGTTTTTATTTTTGTTTTTGTTTGTTTTGTTTTGTTTTTGAGGTAGAATCTTGCTCTGTAGGCCATGCTGGCCTGGAACTTGAACTATTCCTGTCTCTGCCTCCTAAGAGGTAGGATCACAGATGTGGGCACTGCTTTCAAAGGTGAGCTGATGGGTGGACAGACGTGGTAGATGGTGTTGTGGAAAGACCATCTTTATGTCCACTACTCCTCAGTTTTTAGTACTTGGGGGCAGAGGGAGTTAGCATCAAGTGTCTTCCCTCATCAATTTCCACCTTATTTTTGTGTTGTTTTGTTTTTGTTTTTCAAAGCATGGTTTCTCTGTGTAGCTCTGGACATCCTGGAATTTACTCTGTAGACCAGGCTGGCCTCAAACTCAGAGATCTGCCTGCCTCTGCCTCCCGAGTGCTGGGATTAAAGTCGTGCACCACCACGACCCACCTTATTCTCCCTTTGGATTTATTATTATTCACGCAGAGGGTATCGGATACCCTAGAGCTCATTACAGGTGGCCGGTTGTGAGCCTTCCCAACATGGGCTCGGGGAATTGAACTCGGGTCCTCCGGAAGAGCCATCCAAGCTCTTAATAACTGAGACGTCTCTCCAGCTCTGTCCATTTTGTTTTTTAAAAAGGGTCAGGCACCAAACCTAAAGACAACCAATTCAGCTATGCCGGCTGCCCAGCAAGTCTTAGGGATCCCATGTCTCTGCCTCCCCAGTGCTGGGATCCTGAGAGTGAGCCATCATGTCTGACTCTTTATGTTAGTGACAGAAATCAGAGTTCAAGCCCTCTCACACCTGTGCCCTAAGCATTCTATTGATGGAGCCATCTCCCCATGCCCCTTTTTAATGGTTTCAAAATCAAAAGCAGTTCTAGATGAGCCCTGCTAGTCACAATAGTCTGGAGGCTACAAGAGTGAAGTATGAAATAAAGTTAGAACCAACTTGGGCTGTTTGCTTTTGCCTGGGGCTCCAGGAGAGCTTGGCTTAATGCTGTCCCTCACCCCCAGGTCACATCACGGTCCCCCTAGTAAGACTCAGAGACTGAAACAGGTGGTCTTAGGTGAGCTTGGAAGTCACTGCTTTCAAAGGGGGTGATGGATGGCAGATGGTACTGTGGGATAGCCATCTTTATGACAGGTATCAACATGTTGAGTGTAAAATGCTCAGTTTTTTGTATTCTAGAAGTTGCATACTATTCAACAGGGAGAAAGAACACTGGGGTGGGGGTGAGGGGACTCAAGACTAGCTCCCTGGTGTCAATCCGGCCCCAGCTGGAATGCCTAGATGGATATCTGGCCTGCCCTACCCTCAACCCCACCTATTTCCAGGACTAAGCTGCTGTCTCCATCAAAGTCCCTCTCTGAATCTTGTTTCTGATTCCCCTCCCAACAGCAAGGCCTGGTTCCATTCCCATAGTTCTCCTTGGACCTGTTTGGTTCCCTTCATCCACCTAAGGTCCTTGAGCAAGGACCATATCCGTCTCTGAGATAGGACGCATCATATAAGAAAATGTCCCATAACAGAGCATCAGCTCAGTCTGGCAAGAGCCCTCTTTTGAAAAGTGATACTGGGGATACCCACAAAGCACTGGGGGATGGGGATGTAGTAATTAATTCCAGGGGTTGGGGATGGGATGGGGTGAGGGTAGGAGTGTAGGAGTGTGGATAGGGATGGGGATGGGAGTAGGGGGTGGGGTTGGAGGTAGGGAGGGGTTGGAGGTAGGGGTGAGGATGGGGGTGGGGAGAAAGAATCAGTAAGAACTCTGAGGTATGCCCCAAAACAGTTACCCAAGTCATAAAGAAGGAAGGCTCCTTTGAGGGTCAGCACCTTGTTCTCTGGCTGCTGGGGAGGTGAGCTAGGGTCACTTGTAGACTCTGTGATTGGCAGGCACATGGCCTTTGTGGTTCCTCAAGGGCACAAGTCTGGAACATGAACAACATATCCATGCCTCAGATAGGGGCAATTTATTGAAGTCAGCAACACACAAAGTCTGACCACTATAAGAACCTATGGAAACCCTGGTGTGTGTAGGGGAGGGGGGAGATGGTGAGAACCCTGGTGTGTGTAGGGGAGGGGGGAGATGGTGAGAACCCTGGTGTGTGTAGGGGAGGGGGGGATGGTGAGAACCCTGGTGTGTGTAGGGGAGGGGTGAGTGCTGAGACCCTGGTGTCTTGTAGGGGAGGGGGGGATGGTGAGAACCCTGGTGTGTGTTGGGGGGTTGGTGAGTGCTGATACATACTCTTCTTCAACTCAATTCACAATCTGAGTTTTCCTAGTTTTTCTAGTTCCCTGTGGCTAGGACTGCTCTGTCTCCATTCACACACATTGGAGGGAAGTGAGGTAGTGTGGAGATGGGCCCCAGCTGGCCCACTCACTAGGGTGTAGCATTCCATTTTGACTCTAGGGTGCTCTCTGCCACCATTAAGATTCGCTCTTGGGGACCTGAGCTCCTGAAAGTGGAGCCCAAAGATTAGAGCCAAAACCCACTGGAGGGGGATGGAGGCAAGGAAAACAAACAAACAAACAAACAACAAAACAAACACCCAGGGCTAGCAGCCAATGTCCACAACCTGCCGATAATCTCATTTGTCCTTCTGAAGATAAGGGCATCGCTGGCGCAGTGGGACACGATCCCACCCTCTATAGCTTTGTCTCAGGGCTGCAGTTTGGGCTCTGGGTCTGAGAGAACTCCTGGCCCACTGAGGAGCAGACAGACACAAGGTGGGAGGATGGGCAATCATGCCCTCCTCCGTGGAGGTATCGGTAGTCATGGAGGACCGGAAACAGAATTCTTTGGTTTGTGCTGGGGCTGAGCATATAGCAGTAGTGACAAAAGGGAAAAGCAGGGAGGGCTGTGACAGGCCTCTCAGGTGGCCTTCTTAGAATCTCCTCCCTCCTACTCTTCTTCTGTAACAGCAGAACCACAGTGATTTCAGCTCACCTCTGTCGTAGGTGCCTCACAGACGCAGCCCACAGGCACACTTAGTTACCAAGGTTTTTGTGAGACATAGATACACCTCTTTCCCTTCCCTTCCCTCCTTTCTCCCCCTTTTCCTCTCCCTCCTTCCGACCTTCCCCATTGCAGAGAACCGCTTCCACGTAAGATTCACTCTAAAAGCCCTTGCCTAGATGATGACTCCTCCCACAGTGAGGGGGGAGACCCTAGAGCGGCTCCCACAGAGAAAGTGAACCCCGACCCTTCCCAGCGGTCCTAGGCAGAGGCCTCTGAAGGCAGCACAGGAAAACGAAAACACCCAAAGCGGCCCCGAGCCAATTCCTCGGACAAACCAGGCAATCGCATGCTCAAACCGCGCAGGGTGAAAATGAAGCTCTAGCGGCTTGTGAACGGCCAGGTCCCTTCACCCGGGCCTATGCGCGGCATAACGGAGCTTGGGGCAGAGTGTTTTCCGGTGTAAGGTGCCTGCAAGGCAATGGTTTTGGCTCCTGGATCCTGGGGGCTTGGAAAATCGACAACCCACTCCGTTATCATTCTCTTTACAGTTTGCAAATCCACGGGGAATTTATATTTTCCGTAGTTTGTTTGCTTGGCTTTCCCCTCTCCCTGAAATCCACCCCCTCCCCACTTCGCCCCTCACTGTAAGCTTGGAGTTTGCTCTGTTACTCAACACAACCCTAGCCCCAATAGCCATTTGTTAAGTAAACCTGCACCCCTCAGGCTTTAGGGTTGGAAGGAGAAAGAACCCACCACATTTGCTATGGATCCTCCGGGGCCCCTTAGTTCTTGCGTCCTAACACTCCAGAGCAAACCAACTTATTTCTCCCAGGACCCTTTAACCACAATTGCTCCTTGCCTCCGCCCTGTTTTCCTTGTCAAGATGTGGGTGCCCCCCCACAACCTGCCTCCCACTTACCACTGCGCTGGGCAGCTGTGAACAGGAGGCCAGGAAACGCCTTTGTTTCTTCTTTATTTGCGGATATAATTATTATGCACCGCACTCTAAATTAGAGATAGATTTTTTTTTCTGATATACATTTCATCTTATTCACCACGAGCACACCACACGCACAGTATACAGTTCCACAACCGGATACATTGCACAAGATGAGTTTGGGTTCCTGAAAACCGGCAGGCAAACGGGGCCCCTGCCGCGGCTTCTCCAGAGGGAAGTCGCCCGCCCAAAATGGATTTCCCGGTCAGCCTTTCAGGCCTCAAGGTTGAAATGTCTAGGGCATGGGGAGCGCTCTTGCTGGAAATGGCTGGACGCAGTAGATTCCAAGCACTGAATGGCTGTGAAATGTCCCCCACCCCACCCCCAAGGTCAAGTTTCCGAGCCTGCGAACTGCGTGCTCCCTTTCCCCCTCCCTTCCCACCCCTAACGTTGACTGGAGCCAAAGTTTGGTGGTGGTGGTGGTGGTGGTGGGGTGTTCTAGGAAGGACAGAAAATACCCTTCACTTACACGCTCTGCTCCCTCCCCCCAAATCAGGACGATGTGGAATAGAAAGAACGACAGAAACGCAGACGCAGTGGACCTTGGATGTCTATCCCCCTCCCCGCCCGGTCCCCGAATAATCAGCTACTAGGAACCGGAGGAGTTTAAAGCTCGGCCTCCCTAGCGTGATTGCGCAGGGGGCTGGGGGTGGGGTTGGGGGCGGGGATAAGGGGGAGTGGGGGTGGGCGGGGAGGGAGCTGGGGGCAGGGTCCCCGCCCCCTAGTCCTCTGCGTTGGTTCGGTAGGCCTCGATGAGGCCCTCGAGTGAATGCACGAAGCCGGACACGCTGCAGATGCCGCCGATGACGAAGATGGCCACATCGAAGAAGACCTGGTGCCACAGCAGCTTGCGCCAGAGAAGACGCAAGTGGAAGAGGCTGGGCAGCAGGAAGCAGAGGCCGGCTCCCGTGAGGCTGCCCGTGAGGCCCATGAGCAGCGCGAAGTGTGGCACGTAGATGGCCATGAGCAGCGTGAAGACCACCAGCGCGCAGCGCAGTGTCAGCCCCCAGGACTTAAGGCGACCGTCGCCACCGTAGCAGGCGGGGAAGAAGGCACGACTGCCTTCCTGGAAGAGAGACTTCTCCAGCACTTCGACGGCCGCGAAGAAGGGCAACGGGTAGGACAGCAGCGCCTTGGCCACCAGGAAGATGTTGACCACGGCGCGGATGGAACCGGGCAGGTTATCCGTGATGACTTCCTTGGTCTCGTCGGCCCAGGTGAGGTAGGCGACGAGCGCGAAGAGACCCTTGAGCACGCAGGCGGCGATGTGTGTCCAGTTCATCATGCAGTGGAATTCGCTGGGCTGCTGCATGTTGCCTTCGAGCGAGGGCAGGAAGATCTGCGACGTGTAGCTGAACACGATGATGCCGATGGAGATAGGAAACTTCTTGACATCGATGTAGAACTTCACCTTCTCCCAGGCCCAGTCACGCGCGCGCGAGAGACAGTAGGCGATGACCAGGATGTTGATGACGAAGTGGGCCAGCGTGCACAGCAGACTGAACTTGGACACGGCCTTGAGATTCTTCAGGAAGGCGCAGGGCAGCAGCACCGCCGTGGCTATGATGGACCAGGACTTCTGCGACACGGGCAGCCCCGGGAAACTGTTGTACATGAGGTTGCCGCTCACCACTACGTACAAGATACACGTCATCACCAGCTCGATGATCTGGGCCACATTGACCACGCGGCCGCCCAGCGTGGGGAATCGAGGAGCGCAGCACGCGTTAGCTATGGCCACATACGAGTCCCGCACGCGCACCACCTCACCATCTTCGTTCTCCTCGTACAGGCACGCGATGAGGATCTTGCCGGTGTAGCAGCACACCACCGCGGCGAAGATGATGAGGAACAACCCCAGGTAGCCGCCGTGGAGGATGGCGTAGGGTAGACCCAGCACGAACATGCCCTGTGGTACAAAGAGGCAACCAGACCCAGGAGCTCAGCTGATCCTCTTGGATGGGGACCCTGGGGTATGAGTCAAAACTATCGCTAGGGGGCGCTAGATGGAGACAGACTTGTGCCTAAGCCGTTAGGATGAGGGATTGGGGGCGAACCCTCGTGAAAAGGGGCCCTAATGCAGAATCTGAGTGTTAAGGCCGAAGGAAGCCCGGTGCCTGGGGAGTATGGAGGAGGCGGAGGGTAGAGGGGATTGTAGAGATCTCACAGTTGCTACCTGGGGATACAACCAGAAGAGGGGGTGGACAACAGGGAAGACATGGACGCAGAAGGGTGCTTTGAAAAGGTCTGGAGAATTGAACACCGGACTTAAGGTGGACTGGAATTGGGTGCTCATTAACGAGAAAAACGCGAAGGTCTAAGGGTCAAACTAGAGGAATTGAGATCAGGTAGAGAGGAACCGGCTGAAAACGGAAGGAAGCCAGAAAGGAAGAAAATACTCAGACGCTTTGGGTAGTGGGCACAGGGTCTTGGGGAGGGGATGAAAATTTGGGCTTGGAAATAAGAACCCCTGAGAAGGGTATTAAATGGGATCAGAGTAGAGACTCTTCCAACCCACAAGCCTGACCGACCGTTGCTGGAAGCCTAAGCCAGCAGGTCTCTAGAAACCGAGGAGAGGGGAGGGCCAAGAGCTGCGCAATGTGTTTTCTAATTTACACGGGGAAGAAAAGCTAACGAAATATAGGATTTCCGGAGGCCTGCCAAACTCCAGCCTACGGTCCTGCCTTTCTCCGAGCTAACAGAACAGAACCTTGAAAAACCCAAGGAGAAGCACCCCACCGCAGCGAAGGCCTTGGGACTCCAACCCTGTCCTATCTTCTGTCAAGGCTGTCACAGCAGCACCTGGAGTGGGAAGGGCCCCGGGTTCAGACTCTTTGGTATCCCGCTGAGTTTATGGTCCTGAGAAACTCAGCAGTCGCCTTCCGCCCCTAAGAAACCTATGTTCTCTGTCTTAACGATTCAACACTCCAGAGATGCTAGGGAGCCAAGACACAGAGCCCCAGGGCGCCCAGAATCGAGGCCTCTTTCCTCCCAGAAGTTGGAACCCACCAACTCCTGCCAGCCCCCGGGGTCGTTTTGTGAACTTCAAATCCTTTGGCGGAGGAGCGCCTTGTTCCTGGTGGGAAGCGGGACTGGGACAGTGGTTGGGATTAGAGGTTACAGTTGGCGGGTTTGAAGGCCTAGGGCAGTTCTCAGCCTCCGGAGTAGCTTGGCCCTCTGTGGAGGAGGCGCTCAGGCTTCTGCGGTGCAGCCGGGATTTCGGGGCGAGAGGAGCTAATCTGCGCAGCTTCTTACCACGGAGTCCCTCTCCCATAGACGTCCCTATGTACCCGCCTCTCTGTCTCCAACAGAGCTGCACCAGCCAAGTGGGTGCTGTCTGACTGGGTGTCTGCCTGTGTGTGCACGCGTTAAAACTAAGCTCGTGCAAAGGTACTTGTGCAAAGGTATTGCAGCGCGTCTTGGGGTATAGGCAAGTGCATTTCGGGTAACCCTGCAAACTATAAATAGATGCGCGTCATGTGCCTGTTTGTTAGTGAGGAAGGGGACTGTGGGTATGTGTCTGCCCCTGTACGCGTGCACGAATTCTGTGTGTGTCAGGAGGAGGAGACTCCCCAGCCCAGCTCTTTCTCCCTGTCCTCCGAAAATACAGCTCTGTCTCCAGTCTGGAGCTCAAGGCAAACATTTCCTTCGGATCCTGATTTTCTTTCTCCTTCATCCTCCCTTCCTCCGTGCCCTTCCCTGTGTCTCCAGCTTTTGCAGGGTTTTTGGATTTGTGCCCCCCAGCCCCCACCGCAAACCTCAATCAGGCTGTCCTGTTCAGGGGCAGAAAGAGAGTGGATCTAAGCAGAACACCACCTGGGGGCTTAGAGCCCTATGGCTAGGGCGGTCAGAGAAGGGGAGATAAATTATGGAGTCCTGGGGGAAGGTGGCATTGAAACCTAGACTTCTGCGGGGTTCGTGTGGGGGCAGAGTCTGATGATGACAGCTCAGGTGGAGGTGATGGCAGGCAGATTTGGGAATCCCGCGCTCACCTGAATGGCGTTTGTCACGTTCCAGCCCGCTTCCCACGCCGTGATCTTGGGTTTGTCGTGACCCCCGAACTCCCCACCAGCTCCCACGGCCTGGTCCTTGGAGCCCGAGGGTGGCAGGGGAGCGCCGCCGCGCTGATAATGAATGTCTCCCTCGACGGGAGGTTCTGCGCCCTCGTCCCCGCAGGGCTCGCCTTCCGATTTCAGGATGTCCATCTGCAGGCCCTGGCGGTGCTCAAAGTCGAGATCGTCGCAGTGCGCGAAGCCCACCGCCTCCTCATCCGTGGCCGCCTGAAACCCCATCCTGGCGAACATGCCGCTCACCTTGGCCTGGGACTTGTTGGACACAGAGGTGGCCACGTTGGTCAGCTTGCTGCGGAGCAGGGTGGCCATGGCGGCGGCGGGGCGGGAGAAAAGGACAGAAGGGTCTGGGGACGCGGCGGGCGCGCGTCAAGGCAGCAAGGGCCGCTATCTCCGCTGGGTCTCCGCGCGGCGCCCCAGGGCGCTCTGGCTCATGACCCTCGAGCCTGACGTTCGAGGCTGGCCCGGGTCAAAGAAGTCTGGCTCTCGGTGGGACCGGCCCGAGAGGCGACGAGTGCACTGCAGAGCTGGTGCGGGTGCCGGCTGGGCTGCGGAGGGCGGCGGCGACGGCAGCGTCAGAACAGCTACGCGAAGCTGGCGCGGCGCCCCCACGCGGGCGCAGCCCAATGCGCTCGCACCCCTCGGAGTCAGGCGGTGCGTGGGCGGAGGGCGGAGAGGGGGAGATGCTGTCCAGACCAGGGGGCGTGAGGTGGGTGCCGGGACCAGGGAAAGGGGACACAGAAGGTTTCGGAAGTGCGACAGAGGTTGGAGAGGTGCACCCTTGGGAGGACAGTGGGAAGGAGCGCGCGCGAAGGGGTGGGGGGCCCCCAAGTGCTGCATTTCTGGAGGAGGTGCTAAGCGGACGTCCTGGCCCGCCCCACCTTGCAGCCGCCACAAGGAGGGAGGAGTTCGGTGTGGGTTGGTTCTCGAAGGTCCCCACCCTCAGAACTATCTTCCAGAGTCCGGGAGCTGTGTGGGCCCCGGATCCTCTGGCTAACCGTCCGGATAACCATCAGGACAGGTGAGAGTCTCTAGCTGAGCAGGGCGGCCGGTCGTCTGTTTGTGTTTCTGCCATCTATCATTTGTTCTTAAATCTGGCTGCAAGTCCATCCTGATGACAGAAGTGATCGTCTTGGATCACTTTTAAAGAAGCTCAGCCCCCGGGTTAGATCACCTGAGCAGTTTCTGCCGTCCAGGGATGCCACGGTAGGAGCTGACGCCTCACCACCAACTGCTCTCCAGATGCGCGAAGAGTGGAGGTGAAAGGCTGACAGGCTAGCCTTTGCGCTCTCTCTCTCTCTCTCTCTCTCTCTCTCTCTCTCTCTCTCTCTCTCTCTCTCTCTCTCTCTCTCTCTCTCTCTCTCTCCTCCTCCCCCTTTTCTCTGTCTCTCTGTCTCTCCTCTCTGAAGGAACAGGATTCTGCGGATGCCCCTCTCGATAAGAAAATGCTTATCTGAGAAGGTCAGGATAGACGAAAGCCGAGCTTACATCCTTGTAGACCAGAGCTCAGAAACACGGGTGCGCTCAGCCAGGCTGGGATCACCGCCCCCCGACTGCGAGAGCTTGGATGTTTCTGTTGAGTGCGGTGCGTGTGCGCGCGAGCACGAAGACGAAAGCGATCCAGAGACAAAGACATCGCATCAGATACCGCTGTGGGTTGGCGCTGTGTGAACTCTGAGCGCGAGCTTTGGTGCGTATTCCGTGTGTGGTTTTGTACGCAGTTTCTTTGCCGAGCTGGTGCTTCTGAATGGAGTTGCCTACGTATGTGCTGCCGTGAGCCCCTTTGTAGTCTCCATGAGGTACAGGTCCGCTATGGCTGCTTTCTGTGGGTCCCTGTCCACATCCCTAGCTGGTTTCTCTCTCTTAACTCCTAAGCAGCAAACCTCGGGATGGGACCAGCAGCAGTCCCAGCCTAGATAAAGAGGAAGCAGCCTTTCACTGGACCTAAAAAAGCTGACAGAAATGAAAACGACTCCCGCTCCTCTTCTCCCCTCTGGAGACTCTTTCTCACTGGGAACCCCAGTCTCTACCACCCCTGCGGTGTTTTTAGGTTAGCTCAGGTCAGTGCACAAGTAGGGCAGCCTGAGGGCTTTGACCAGCTAGTAGGAGCTGCCAGGACAAGACGGGCTACCCCTAGCCCCTCCCCCTTCAACTCAAGCACCTCACAGTCCCTGGAAAAGGTCTCTGTCCCAGGTAGGGGACATCCATACAACAGAGCGCTCCTCATCCCTCTCCACGCACCCTTTTCTTCACATGACCAGTGCAAAAACCCCACCTCATGCCAAACCATGTCCAAAATCCTTCTTCCTAGCATGGTGAAATCTGGTCATCCCCAGCCACTTGACAGAAGCAAAGACAGTAAACACAGGCGCCTCGTCTTCCCAAAAGGCTGTGGACAGTAGAGACTCTCCACCCCAGAGGTTCCTCAGGACAAGGGTTTCTATTCCCTTCCCTGCTCCCCTTTCCTGGAGGAATTCCTTTGCCACCTGACATATCTATCAGAGAGACCTAGTGACCTTTTGTGCCCCTCAGCACACACATTAAGATGGTCTTGGATGCCTTCTTTGACAAGGAGATCCCAAGTACTTAGCTTTTCTTATAGGAACCCAGATGGGATGTCTGTAGGGTTCTCTCATCAGTGAGAAATGGGGCCGTTTATGTGTCCCCCCCCCTTTTTTTAACCTCCCTAACTGTGTGTGGCTATTCTGTTGCAATTACCAGAGCAAGTGTAGCCACCACCTCTCCAATTCTTGGCTCTGAGACCCAGTTCTGAGAGATCACTTGATTTATTCTGTCTTCAGCCTTCAAATATCCTCTTTTCATTCCGAATTTTACAGATAAGCAAGCCCACAACCGTGCGATGAAGTGTCCTTTTCAAAGTCATCTGGTACCAAAAGAGAGTCAGGTTAGAACCCAGGAAGTTAGATGTGTCGTCCCCCCCCCCCCAACCCGAGTGCCTTCTCCTATGGAAACCTTCACCCATTCTCTCAGGTTGTTGTTGTTGGGTTTTTTGTTTTTGTTTTGTTTTGTTTTGTTTTGTTTTGATCCTTCACTGCCCAAAGAGATGAAATCCAAAATCAGATCTCAGTTCCTCTGGTTAAAATGAGCTGTCAGTTGTTAGGCACGAGTCTCCTTTTCCTGCTGTTTGCAATAAATGCCTCTTCCCAGGCTGGAAGTGGCTATGGCAAGCTCCCAAAAAATAATAATAAATAAATAATCCTGCTTCCTGCTTCATCAGATCCCAGCTCTGGGTGCTGGACTCCCTCCCTATTTCTCTTCTTTTCACTTCCCCATCCCTACCCTGTGAGAGCAGCTTCATACAATTATGCAAAGAATCCAAAAGACTCTTGTATGCAAAATGCTGAACCTGTGTTTTGTACCTAATTGTGTGGCAGCCATCACCCCTGGTATTGTCACCGTACCCAACTGCTACCTAATATTGCTGTGTGGGGGACAGATGTGTGAACAAAAAATCCAAGAGTCTGAGCAAATAGGGCTAGGACAGTTTCCGTCTCAGCCCCACCCATCTCTGTCCTTGCCCCTTCCAGTCCTGAGTTGACCTGGAGATAGGGAATGATGGTCAGAAAGAGGCACAAGGACATGAGACCTGGGAGGTGACCTCAGGAGACCAAAGCATCAAGCTAGCTGAAGATGAGTTAGGCTGTGCTCTAGTGAAACTAACTCTATGACCCTTAGTAGAAACATAGCATATACACACACATGCTTCCACACACATACATACTCATACATATGTTCACACACACACACACACACACACACACACACACACAGAGGCAATGACATACCAAGGGGCAGAGACATGAAGAACTGAGGACCAACCTATAGATTGGGAGTTTCATACAGATTTACAGAACTATATATAGATCAAGGACAGCCCAGCACACAGACAATGCAAGATTCCTACTAAGACTGGCCACCGTACAGAGAAGCCAGACACGGAGGATTCCTTCTCGTAGGCATGTAAACAAGGTCACACGCAGACCAACACAAGGATAGAAATGTACACGGAGAATCATGCACCAGTAGGCTGCTCCCAGACATGAGGCAGGAACACGCATGATTCACACTGAGAACGACACTCAGGAACATCCTTTCGTGATCACCGATCGTGAAGAGGAGAGAACAAAGAAGGAGAGGGGGCAGAAAGACAAAAAGAAAAAAGAAGAGAAAGAGGCTGCCAGGCAGGGCCCTGAGCCAGCAAAACAGAGAAGAAGGGAAGAGGCAAAAGGCAAAGTACCACAGCTTTTCCCTCTGACTAAGAAGTGGGGAGGGGGGACCCGAGAGGAGAGAGCTAGAGCTGTCCTGTCTGGAAGTAGGTGTCTTCTTCTAGGGCCACCTTGGGGTCCTATTGTCCTGGGGGTGGGGTGACTTGAGCTTCCTGACAGAGTATAGATGGGGGGGGTTGGAGGGGGGTTTCCAGAACCCCTGGGAAGACTGTCAATTCAGGGACTATGGATCAGGATTCTGGGGTCTGGATAAAGCATATCTGTTTTCCTGATGTATGAACACCAGCAGTCACTGAAGCCTTTCGGTATCCAGAGAGTTAAATGTCTGCCCAGCAGAGATGGAAGCCACTTTGGGGGGAAGAGGTAGGGTTAAATAGAACTGGGCTTATCTCCCAGAGCAGGCAGTAACATGGGGGAGGGGGCCCTGGAGCCCTTGAATTAATGGCCTGAAAAGCCGTCATCATGAGCATCATTTCGGGGCTGAATGATCACAGACAGACCCCTCTCCCTGCCCCCACTGTGCCTCAGAGCCTTCCTTTCCCTTGTCTGTCCATGAGCCTTTTTCTCCTGAGGTGGCTGGCTCTGATATCTTGGGGTGGAAACAGTCTAGGGTTTTTCTAACAGCAGGATGAAATCATGTGGTCTTGCCCAACAGCAGAACCTGATTTCCTCATGCTATGTCCACAGGCACAAAAGAGGGGGGCAGATAGCCAGACAGACGGTTCCAAGTGGGCAGGATACACATGGAACAAAGACCTCGATTCTGCATACAATAGGGCAAGCTAGGGGATAGTTTCCTGGCTCAGGGTAAGACATAGCCAAGTACATGAGTGACTGTAAACCCAGAAGGTTTCCTTGCTAACTTAGTGATGTATCTTCTCCTGGGGACATCCAGATAGAAGCTGAATGCCCTTCCAGGGGCAGTGCCCGAGGAGCACTAGATTTCATGACCGCTGGGCTTCTAGCTTCTTGCT